>NC_060268.1:103923571-104063045 GCF_021613505.1 Equus quagga | reverse complement strand
GGGGATGAGTGTGAGAGTGGGGGTGAGTGTGCCTGTGTGGGAGTGAACATGAGAGTGTGTGAGGTACCAGGCACACAGGAGGAGGGACGGACGAGCCCGCTTCCATGTCCCTCTCCCTTCATAGACTAGAACCCGGGAGCCATGGGGCTTGAGCCCCAGTCTCGGTACGCGTAGGGAAGGTGACCAGGGGCTCGGAACAAGAAGAAGGAGGATCTGGAGGTTATGGGGACGGAAGGTGGCGTATGGGGGTGGGGGGGCTTTGGTCCTGGGGCGGGGCACCGTCCGGGCAGTCTGGAGGCAGCAACACCATCAACAAGCGCTGGGGTGATGTGCGCAGGCCGGTAGGGGGTGTGGTGCCGCCCGCAGCCCTGCTGAGAAAACGCCTGGCGCCCCCTGCTTGGAAGCCCAGAGCTGCGCTCAGCACGGATGTGGGAAGCCAGGCGGGTTCCGCTGCCTCGTCAGTCCTGCTCTCAACAAAGGATGGGCCAAGCCCAGATCGGCCATCAGCCTTCCTTCCTTTAGGGTGTGGCCTTTTACTCAAATAAAACCCACAAAGGCACTTTGAAGAGCTCGCTGCCTGCTCTTAGGGTGGAGGAGCAGACGCGTGTGGAGCACTCGGGCTGCACGTGTCTGACTGAACCACCACCTCCGAGTCAGGGCTCATTGTGAAGGAGGAGGTCTGAGGCTCAGTTATTCAACACTACCACTTAGAAAGTCCCAGAGCCAGGACTTTGTCCCAGGTCTGCCTGACTCTGTTACATGTGCCTTTTCTAATATTCCTCATTGGGTCGGCATAAGAAGAATTATACTTTTATTTTGGACACGACTCCACCGGAACCCCAGGGCTGGTGCCCGCGGAGCCCCCAGGTGAACAGCCTGGCAGGCCAAGTGCTGCTCACGGGTCTCTCTGCAGCCGGCATGTGTCCTCTGCAAACCACAGCCTTCTCGCCTCAGCTGGTTCAGAATAACCTTCTCAGCTGCTGGTGACAGCTGACTTCACATGGGCTGTGACTTCATTAACCTAGCACTTAATTTCAGCGCCTTATTAGATGCAGCAGCAGCACTGCCACTGTGTCCTTGCTGGGCACTGGCAGCCTTGCCCTGTCTTGCCCAGTCTGGGTCTGACAGCAACTGAGAGCAACTGGTGCTCTTACTGGGGCAGAAATAGGGGCCTGGGCCGGGGCCCCAGCAGTGGCATGAGCTCCCGGTGAGTCAACTTACGAAGGCTCATGGCTCTCAGCTCCTCCAGGCAGGTGAGATTCTCGAGAATGACAGCATCCTGGGAGAAAGCCCCCAGGTCCGGCAGACAGTAAGTAGTCTCACCCCTCCACGGGAGCACACAGCCCTACAGATGTGTTTGTCCCGTCTGCATGTATCACCTGCTCAGGTCACACTGTCTATATACCATATCTTCTGGACCGTAAGAGTCTATCATTGTAATCACAGATTTGGGGCAAACAAACAAGCACACATAGCAACAATCGAGGTAGGCATCAATTCTAAGAGCAGCTCAAACTTAAGATTTAAACGTGAAGGGAGGAAAGCACACCTCACACCCAGAAATCGGAAGATGCTGCACTGCAATTCTCAGGGTGCCGTGAGAGCCCCTGGCACTGGCCGCATCTCTCTGCATGGTACCTACCTGGCAGGTACCAGTGTCCAAAGGATGCCATACCTGCCTCTTAACAGTGCATCAGCCCACAGCGGGTGCACCACACAGGCACACAGCTCTCCACGCCAAAGGTGCTACATGGCCAAGCGTTCGAGTGAGCATGTCACTCGGGCCTATTCATGCTAATAGACAGAAGGCTGGCTGCTCAATGCAGGGTGGACGAGCGTGCCCTTCCTCATGCTGACTCTTGTATATATGCCCGGCTCTGGAAAGACCCGACATCCTCGCTTTCCTGCTCTCTGGATAAAGGGAGAAGGCCTCACTGCCCTGATTCTGCACTACCCTTCTTACCCTTCCCCACGCCACAGTCCACGCTGGGGATGGCAGTCTCAGGCTGTTAAGAATATAGTGAGGGTCCTCTCCTTGTCACCACCCAGGGGAGAAGCAGAGGTCTCTGGAAAAGAAATGAGTCTGCATCCTAGGAGGCAGGGCAGGATGGACGGGAGAGCCTGACTTCAGGAGGATGCTGGAACATTCTTAAGGACTGTGAGGGCCCCAGGATTCCCAAAGGGAGTCAAGCATGTTGCCTCCAGATGTAGCCTTTACTCATTCCTTCAGAGTTAAAATTCATCTTTTATTCTAAGGAAAAAGCAGAAGACTGTCGGTTCTTCCGCTGGTTCCCAAGGCTTGGACCACTTCTGACCCACTAGAAGAGTCAGTTAAAAGCAGGAAGGTGAAACCAGTTCAGAAGCACACACGTGGGGAGCTTGAAGGATTTCCACTCAGATGGGCCAACACACCACAGATAGATTTGAACCCCGAAAAACTGGAGGCATGGCAGACTTCCCCATGGGAGTCAAAGGCTCAGGCTGATATGACTGCATTTGTGTCCCTGAAAGCAAATAAATTGGTTCTGACCATCTCACCCTGGTTTAGACCATGTCACACTAGTTTAGTCTGGTCACCAAAGGACCAAACTGGCTAAAATCAGCTCAAACTAGTAGTGACTAGCTTCAAAGTGGCCTTAACCCTGTGTCCTAGTGGGTTTGGGATGACTGATCACCTGTGTGGTCTCAAGCCCTGAGTGAGGGCTTTACCCACATTTCCTCATTCCATCTCAACAGCCCACTGAGAGGTGCATAATGAACCCTCATTTCCAGAGGTAAGGTAACTGGCAGACGATTTTGCATCTATTACGTGGCAGAGCTGGGATGTAAATCTCATAGCTGGTACTGTTTCTATTTCACTCTGCCCCTCTGTGAAAGGACCCTTAGTAATAGGCAGAGATGGGGCTTCAGTGCATTAGACTGGAGGGGCAAGGGGAAACTTCAAGCATCCAGACGTCCCTGGGAGGAATGCCATAGAGGAATGCATCACTGTCATCAACGGCCATCATCATTTCTTGTGGATTAACGAGCAACATCTGGATGGGATTCCTGGCATGGGGTACAGCTCTGGGACTGTTCGCTCTCCAAACCAAACTTACTTAAAATGCTTGTTGCCTGAGAAAGGCTCAGGGGAAGCACACTTATTATTTTTGAGCGAATTTCCAGAGAGAGGGGGTTATACAATGTCTAGACGATCCACGCCGCCAAGGAGAGCGAAGACTGTGCCAAGAAACAGAAGACGGCGGGTTTTTGCTCCTTATTGTAGAAAGCGCCTTGACCTTGGCTACCCGTTCCTGCCGAGGGCCCAGGAGTTGGCTTTCGTGCTAACCCAGGGTGGCCTTTGGTCTTTCAGGGTCAAGGGCATCTGAGTGACTGTAAAGAGTGACCTTGCTGGTGAGGTCAGACCAAAAAACACCATTCCTGGCACACTCATGCTTTCCTGCTGGTGAGGCTTAGCTGTCAGAGCAACTCATGCACATCCAGTGGCCGTGACCCACTGTGGTCTTGCCTCCCTCTCCATAGGACCTTTGCAAGACCTGAGTCAGGTCAGGCCCTACACTCGGGCCCTGTGGAGTATTTGCTTTGGAGCTGGCTGAGCCCACTGGCTACAGGCAGGCTGCCCGAGGCCTCTCCCACAGCTCCATCATAGGCTGTGCTCCTGGGATAACCTGGATGCAGGAGCTCAGTGATGGGGTCAGAGGGGAGAGAGAAAAAGAACTTCTCAGTTGCCTAGGAGGGACTCTGTCTCAGCAACCCCAAGGGCCCTGGGCACCAGCACCCACTCAGAGTCAGATTGCTGACTTCCTTGTATAGGGCGGTAGGTAAAATACAGGAGGCTCAGCTAAATTTGAATTCTAAGTAAACAACGAATAACTTTTTAGTGTAAATCATTGTTTATCTGAAATGCAAATTCACTGGGCCTTCTGTATTTTTATTTGTAAAATCTGGCAATCCTAAGCTGGCATGACTGTCTGTTAGTTTGTGGGTGGGTGAGTTGGTTAGTTTCTTTCTCTGGTCTAGCTGCTCATTTCAGTATTCAAATATTGTGTTTGTCCTTTCAAGCCTTTTGGCTTGTACTTGGCATAGCTTTATGCTTTTCCGTGTCACAAGTGATATTCTTTTATTCTTCCTCCTTTGTGTTTATTTTTCTAATCTTTGACCCCCTACCTTCAAGGAAGTCTTCAAGCTTCCTGCTTGTCCTTTTCCACTAAAACTTATTTATGTTAAGTATTTTTTTTGCATCTCTCTCACTCATCCCTGATTTTTCAGGGTCTTCTTGCAAGATTGTTGGGCAGACGTGCAGGCGTAACTGATGAAGAGCAGCACGCCTCGGCTGGACAGCCGGGAATCCTGGAGGCAGTGTCAGGTGAGAACCAATGGCCAAAGACTGGATTTCTAGCAGGAAGGCACCCCCATCAAAGCCCAGCTCTTAGTCTGTGAGAACAGCTGTGTGTGTGTGAATGCACGTGTGTGTAGGGGACGAGGGAGCTCACCTGCAGAGAGTAGAACGCCTGGGTGAAGGGTGGCATCCGGACCAGGTAGGAGGCGACAATGATGGCCGAGGAGTAGTGAGTGCAGTAGTGGCACTGGACGGTCATGTCTCCTGCAAAGAGAGGACTCCCTGGGGTGGCTTTCCCATCTGTGCTGGCGACACGCAGTTTACGCTATGCTCGGGAACAGCAAGCACGAGCCCTGATGAGAGAGCGCCTGCAGGCTGCGGGCGGCTGGGCGTTCTGCTCACACATGGCACCGTAATTGGGCCGACAGCCACCAGGGGCGAAAGCACGTTCATGACCCTCTGCCACACCTCCCGAGTCCTCAGCGGTCTGCCCTTAACACGGTGGGCAGAGCCAGGTTCCGGGAAGGCCGTCCTGAGGACTCGTGGAGAGGTAGCGCTCTGGCTTCTGACCCGAGGAGCACATAGGAAACGCCAAGATGCCAACAATCCTACCAGCAGCACTGTCTCTTCTGTTGTCTTTAGAACAGAATTACCTATGTGAGGAGGGGGCCTGTTAACTCAGGGACACCCAGTGCGTGTGAAGACACAGGTTTCCTCACTCCCAGGGGCCTGGACGGCAGTGGGCAGAGGCATAAACGTCTCCATTCTGCTCCATCTGGGGTTTGGGGGGGCCGGAACCCTGAGGCAGAAGCAATGCCACGGCCAGACCACTCCAGCAGAGAGTAACAGCGACGCTGTCCGTTGTGGAGCACTGTGCATGCTGTGCACCAGCCATCGCTGATGTCTCCCTGAGTCCACACAGTGACCCTGTGAGTCGGTGGTGTTCATTATCCCCATTTTGTAAATGAAGAAGCCAGAGTGAATCAGAGACTTGCTTTCATCAGCAGTGAGTGGCAGAGCTGGCAGGCGGCATGGTCAGCAGCGGCCTGAGCTGGCTCCCCCAAGTCTCTGCTCAGCCCCCTCACTGCCAGCCCCACACCCAGCCTGAGGCCCACCCTCGTGCCGTGCACGAGTTCTCTAAAGCAGAGTTGTTTGGGAGGTTCTTGCAGGTACTTGTGCAAGGGCCCAAACTCAGTGTTTGACTCCAACACACACCCAGGTTAAGATGGGAGAGAACAGAGCCCATTGGGCCCTGCCTGGGACACAGCTGGTGAGAGCTGATGCTCCTCTGGCCTGCCTCAGTGACAAGCACCCAGCAATGCCTGATGGCAGCCAGAGGAGCAGCATCTGGGGTGGGGGACTTCAGGCTCAGGAGGAGATGAGTAGATCAAGGAGGGCCTGCCCACCTCCTCCCACCTCCCCTGAGCAAGTCTGAGCGCCAGCCCCTTGCACAGCGCAGAGCAGAGGTCCTGGGCAGAGGCCAGGCGGCCTCAGGGGGCTGTGTGGGCTGGGTGGGATGCAGCAAGAACATCCTTATCCTGCCTAGAACCTGCTCACCCAAGGCAGGGCCTCAGGGCCAAGCGAGCCCTCCCAAAATGTGCTGCCTCTGGTTCTCGAGGGAACAGTTCATGGTTCACGGAGACGGATATCCCTTGTTTTCCTAGTTATATGTTTATTTCAAAGTGTTTGAGCAAAGCAAACACTTTGGCGGCACATGAGAATCTCCCGGGCTGGACCTGACTGCAGACTTATTTAAATGAGAATTTCTAGAGGTGGGGCCTGGACATGGGTATATTTTCTGAGATCCCCAGGTGATTCTCTCATGCAGCCATGCAGCCAGGTGCAGACCACTGAATGGAGAGCACTCTATTCAAATGGAATTGTCAGTAGTTGAGATGATCTCTTAACTAGCCATCAATTAGCATTTCAAAGCATTTGGATGAACAGTACTGCAGAAAAAACAGTCAAGCTGGGATCTACCCACCTTCAGTCTTCTCAACTTCTTTAAACCTCTGGATAAATTTCAGCTTCCTTTCCTTGGTCTGGGCCCCCATGGGCTTCGAAAGATCTCGGAAAGTCTTGGGATTCGTCAAGTTCAGCGTCTAGAAGGCAGATGGGCTGCTGGAGTGAACTCCCCTCAGACCCTCGTGTGCCCCAGCGAGACTTCGGGAGCCACGCTCTTTAGTTTTATGGTTCTCTTTATTGGTTTATGGTCGTTTGGGCTGACCCCCCTCTGGTGATTAGCAGGCGAGCTGAGGTTTTATGGCCCCAGAGCCAGTGATCCACAAAGACTTACTAGGGGAGAGCTGGAAACGAAGAGGAGGGAAAGATTGAGTTCACAGTGAACCTGTTCCGCCTTGACCCAAATCAGAACCTCGCCACCAGTTCCCAAAGAGACACTTTCAAAAGAATTCCTGTTGTCTCGGAGCCACTTGGCTCCGGCCCTCGCGGAGCAGTTTGCGTCGTAGTTCACGGTCCTTGCTTAGAATCAAACTGATTCTCTAAGAAGTTAGAAGTCATCTATCTGTCTGGGGAGGAAAAGGGAGGGACGGCCTCATTTTTCTGGAGGCCACTCCCTTCTGGGCAGTGGAAGCATGTGATGTCGCCCCTTCCCTGCCCTTAGGAACAGAGGACAGTGGACACCTGAAGACTTTTCAGGGCCAGGTGTCCTCAGGGACTTTGAGCAGAGATGTTCCCTGGGGTTGGCATGTCTTTATAGAAGGAGCTGTTTCTTCCCCCCACCACTGCCCTTCACCAGCAGAGAACTACCACAGTTGCCCTGGGGAGGCAGGAACTGTCACCACCTCACACCTGCAGAAGCCAGGTGGGGCAAGAGTGAGGCAGAGACTCAGAGACCCCAGTGGAGACAGCACAGGTGGAGACCCGCGCTCAGCTCCAGCTGGTTGTGCCAGGGCAGAACGGGCTTCACATTTGCCGATCTCCTGATTCCCCAAAAGATATTGGGAATCCAGACTTTTAGGAGAAATCTCCTGATTTTTAAACACTGAGAAGTAATCAAAATTTTAAATACATCATACAGGCTAGACAAAAGGAGCTGGTCAGCCACCGCTTTGCAACATGTGAGTTCAAGTTGGGATTTTCAAGTTCCGTTTCTGAAACACAGCCTCAGATGATCATGGGTGCAATAAGAAGCAACACACAGCTGGTGAGAGAAGGTCTGCTGTGGTAAGTGTCCTCAGTGGGGACAGGAGGTCATGGAAGACCCAAACTCCCTCTCCCAAATCTGAGGTTCAGCCATTGGAGCAGCCCGAGGCAGGACTGGCCAGAGCTGGTCTGAACCGGAACCCAGCCACCTTCCGCCCTTTATACACATAGCCAACACACCTCCTGATGGCCACAGCCCAGGTGGTGGGGACACTGCTTCATACCCTGGACATTCCCCCATGACGTCACCTTGGTCCAGCTGTGGTCCTTCTCTCTCCCCTGCCTGCTGAGGTCCAGGGGCAGAAGCCAAAAAAATCGAATACCCTGGTCTTGCCATCAGCTTCCCCTATGGCTACATGTCTCAGTACAGATCCTGGCTGAAGGCCACATACCATCATCTCAGTTACTGAAGTCAGGTTACAGGGGAGTAGTTCATTTTCTCTAGGTCTCTGTGTCTCTGTGTCTCTCTCCTGTCTCTCCCTTTCTCTCTCCATATTGACTTTAGGAACAAATTCCGTGTCCCACTTCCTTTGATGGACCAGTGTTGGTCCATGGCAGTCTCCCAGCAGATGGGTATCACTTACCTTCATTGTAGCGAGTCAGCCAGTGGCCCTCGGGGGCTCGTGTTGGCTATTGTCTTGGTCGTGTAGATGATCTCACAGGTGGAGATTCCCACAGGGGAGCCTGAGACAGCAGCCCAGGCAGCTAGACTGCAAAGGTCTTCTCCAGGGTGAGGGGCCGAGCAGGGAGCAGCCTTGGGGCGTGGGTGGACTGGGCCTTGTAGCAGAGGCCCTGTGTGCTGACTTAGGGTGCTCTGGTGGCCAGGGTCAGAAAGCTTCGGGCACCTGCCTATGGGAACACCGTACCTGTGAGGTGTAGTCGGCCAGGACCCAGGGAAACACCGGATACTGCATGTAGTCATTGTAGGTCCTCCCGGCGAGCGTGTTGAGGTGCATGAGGTACTCAAAATTGCTAATGTCTCTTTTCTACCAGAAGAGACAAAGAGGATAAACCAAATGCATTTGGCATCTTCCCCAGGGCCACGGGGTCTACCTCTCAGCCCTCCGCAGGAGACCCTCCCTGTGTAGGTGAGAGCAGACAGCACACACCATGTGCCTCGTGCCTGAGCCGGGCCAACTCGGGGAGGCCACACCAATGCCAGTACGAACTGGAGCAAATATAATCAGGAAGCCAGGCCGGCCAGAAAAAACATACAGCTCAGCAGCCCAAAGCCCAGGGGAAAGCCTTCTTTTCTGTTAACTGTTGGGTGTGATACTCTAAAGTTGACCAAAGTAATAGCACAAATGTTGGGGGGGGGGAACTTATTGCCAAGCCTTTTATGACTGGAAAAATAAGCTGAGGGAACTTTGCAGTCACAGAGAAAAAGGCCCTTACCAACGGGCTCAGTGAGCTGTCTTCCTCTGGGACTTTAGGAACTTTCTTTGCTCTGTCCCTGCCCGTTGGGATAACATGCACTCTTAGGGTGCTCTGCCTTAATATGTACAGTCACAGATGGAGACAGGGACTGTATTGGGGAAAAATTCACCAAGCCCAACTGGTGAATGAGAGCTGCCATAGAGCTGTCATCTCTGATATGGGACCTGTGTGCTGTGGTCTCTCCTTTCTGTGGCCTGCTCCTTGGGAAAGCATTTTGCAAGTGAGTGATCAAGAGTTACTTTCTTGCTGCCATGTCATCTCTAGGACTGGCCTTCTTGGGGTCCCTTCCTTTCACTGAGAACCCTAGGCCGAATGTCAGCTCACCCAGGCTGGCAACCGCGTGTGTCTTCTTAGCACAAGAAGCGAACACTTGTGCCCCTCCTGAGTTGTGTTCGTTTACCATATGTGTAGACCTTCATGGATGGAGTGTGTGCGTGTATATGGGTCATGTGCACATGCACACCTGTGCGCACACACATTCATACTCCCCCCCCAGCTCTGACTGCAGTGCTCGAGAATCGCCTTCAATCACGGAGATCTTTTCAGGGAAATATTTGGGACATTTTGGTAAATTAAAAAAACAACATTCCTCCTGATTCATTCGCAGCCTTTCTCTCTCCATCACTGGGGCCTGAGCTTTTTCTGGTCTGCGGTTCCCAGAGGGTTTCCTCAGACCCAGAGTCCTCTGAGGGTGTCATGTTACCTGCCATCTCTGCAGCACAGTCCTTTCGGACCCGGGATATCTCCTGTGGGACAGAAAATGATGGTGGTGACTAAATATATGAGGGCACGAACACAGGGAAAGGGGGTACTTTCTGGGGCTTTGTGGGGCCAGGGCATCCAGGATTGCCACAGAAGTCCCCAGGCACACAGCAGCTCTCCTGGCCAGGGCGACAAGATTATGATCCAAGCTCTTCTTGCCCCACCCTGCCCTATGGAAGGTTAGGTCCTTGGAGGCCCCGCTGCTCTCATGTGATGCCAGAAGATGCTGCTGCCTTAAGCGTGGCCAGTGGAGAAGTCCCAGGGTCATGCAGAAGCAGACTGGGGACCTCACAGCCCCACCCTGGACTCTCACAGCCACATCTTAGCCATCTTTGCCCATGTGAATATACCACACATGAATAGATTATATGTGACTATAATATATTGACATGTGAACATAATATATGTATGTGGTTAAAAAAATGCAAACAGAGGCTGGCCCTGTGGCCGAGCGGTTAAGTTCGCATGCTCCGCTGCAGGCGGCCCAGTGTTTCGTTGGTTCGAATCCTGGGCGCGGACATGACACTGCTCGTCGAACCACGCTGAGGCAGCGTCCCACATGCCACAACTGGAGGAACCCACAACAAAGAATATACAACTATGTACCGGGGGGCTTTGGGGAGAAAAAGGAAAAAATAAAATCTTTAAAAACAAACAAACAAAAAAAACAAAAACCAAAAAAAAAAATGCAAACAACATGGAAGGCCATGAAATATAAAATAGTCTCCAAGCCACACTCCCACTCAAGAAGTATCTGCAGTTAATGGTTTCTGGAAAGACTTTACCCCCACATGCCTGCCTATATGCTGACATGGTTTTTTTAAAAGAAAATGGTCATCCACGGGATCGTCTCAGTTGCACAGTTCTCTGCCTTGCTTCACGGGTGAGAGCACTCTGGAGACCGCTCCCATCGCTCTGTGGCATTCTCTTCTACAGCAGCGGGACGCCCTCGTAGGATGGAGCCGAACTGTTTGAGCCTGCCCCTCCGGTGGGCTTTGTCCTCACAACTGATGTTTCCGTGACCACCTTTGGACAAAAATGTCTGGAGACTTTGAGAGGGTATCTAGGAGAGAAATTTCTGGCAGCACTACTCCTGGGCTAAAACGTATGAGCATTTTCAAGCTCGCTACGTATTGCCAAATTGCCCTCTTAAAAGGCTTACCGGTTTATGATTCTACCAATAAAGAAATACAAATCGAACTAAAAAAATACCGTTTTTGACTCATGTGGTAAGGAAGAGTTTAGAAGTGTAGGAAGCTGCAGTGTTGGGGAGGGTGCGGGCAGGGGAAACACCCCTTCTGCTCAGCAGATTATTTGTAGAGCCCCGTTCCTTGGTCCCTTTTCCAGCTCTGTTTCCTTTCCCCCTCTGTCTCCTTGAGAAGCCCCCACTCCCAAGACCTGGTCAAACTAAATCATATCTCCTCTTTCCAGCCATGCCCTCCGTCTCAGGCCTGTGCAGGTGCCCACGGACCCCACCTCCATGTGCATTCAGTGTTCCACCCACGCGGACTGCCCCAGGATCCTTCGGGCCTCCCTCTGTGCAAGGTCCAGATGCCCAAGTGTCCCAGCAGAGACGGAGCCTCCTCATCTCCCGTTCCAACCCTGCCATCACATCCTCTGTCCCAGACTCCCCATCCTGCCTCATTCAATTTTTCCCTTGGCAGACTTTCTATAAACGGAAAGCGAAACCCAGGTTGGGATTCACCGCTTCCCCCAGTAGAGAAATCACCTTTTTGGTCCATTTCATCCAGGCGGATAACAACAACAACAACATCAACAAACAGAGGCAAAACATGGTCGGGTTACTGCTTTAGCTTGCAAAAGCTCTAGTGAAGATTCAGTTCTCCTGCTCTGTTTCTGAGCTGCCGCCCATACCAGTTCCAGAAGGCAGGCTTCTCGGAGGGGCTGTACACCAAGGCGGAGCCCAGGCTGGAGACAGTGAGGGTCACACCCAGAAAAGGACGCCCCCTGAGCCTTCCTGAGGGTGTGAAGCTGAGCTACACATGTGAAGCTGATATGGCAAAGCCTGCTGATCTTGCTACTTTATTTTAGAAGTTCGACAGTGGCATGGGAGTAGGGGAGCCAAATGGGCCTGATAGGGTCCAGGAAATGAGAGACAGCCTCTGTCATTTTCCCTTTCAGAAAGGGTTCTAGAATTTTACCTGTGGTCTTTTGTGACATTGCCACCAGGTGGAATGGTGGGCAGAAGATAAAGGCATTTCACCATCCTATTCCCCATTTAATCAGCTATGAGCTCCAAAGAAGATCCATCATTTCGTTACCATCAGAAAAGGACGCCATTACCAGCAGTGCCAAGACACCTAAGCAAAGGTGAATTCTATTTACAAAGAAATTTTTTTAAATCCTATTAATCTGAAGGCAATTACAGAACTCTTGGAATGGGCTATGTGAATTTTGTAAATATCTGGTCATTAAAGTATTTCTTTAAGAGTTGGTAAACTGCATTGTTCCATCAGTACCGTGTAAATTTTAGATTAAACAAGGTGTCAGAGATGGTTCTTAGCTTTCTAAAGCCCTCCTAAGGCCTGGGGGAGGCAGCGTGGGAAAGAACACTGGCTTTGGAGTCAATAGAACCTGGGTCCCAATCCTGCCCTGCCCCGCCCACTTGACTGCTCTGAACTGCTGTTTCCTCATCCTTCAAACATGGCCAACCCCATGTGTCACACAAGAGAGCTACAGGAGCGGTATGATCATGGGTTTAGAAAAGGCCAGCACACGTGTGGGCACAGGGCTCCCTCAATGGGCATAGTTCTAGTGAATGTTGGATGGAATGCTGTTCCAGAGCTGGGCCAACTCTTTTCTACTCTGAGAGGAGGAAAAGCATGGTGTAAGAGTGAGGACTTGCTTCCGGTCAAGACCTGCTTGGTCTGCCAATACCTGTAGGTATGATCTTAGAATGACTGTGCCACGTGTGAATCAGGTCACCTGCTCCGTCAACCCATCAGTCAGCAAGTGTGAGGAGCTCCTCAGGGTTTGCTGTGGAGTCTACACATGGCAAGAGTCAAGACTCTCGGGCAACCTGGAAGGAGTTGAGAAGAATGGAGCAACTCAAAGTCCATCGGGACGAGGGAGGTTACTCTGCCTAACCCGAGGGTGGCCTAGCACGGTGGACCCACAGAGGACATCAGCCCCACTGCCATCCCAAGACATGTGTAAACTCCTCTGGATGACTTCCAAAGATGGGGACACTATCTTCAATCAGGACTTTGTGAGTAGTCAACAGGTAGACTGGGTTCAAGTTCTTCCCTATTTTGAGGGGTGATTTTTATCCATGTTGCTTCATTTTTAATCAAATCTGTGTCCTTCAACCCCCAGAAGTGCTTTAGAAGTGCCAGTGCTGCTGTCCTGTGGCCTTGGGGCCTTCCCTACTGCAGAACATCAGTGCCCGTGCTTTGCCTCCTCACACTGCCTTTGACTTCCGCCTGACTTGAGGCAGCCCCACCTGATTAACACGTCCCCTCTACCCTGAGCCTGGCTCCCAGAGTCAGCCAGAGTCACAGCTCAGGAGCTCACGTCTTCCCTAGAGAGGCTGGCAGAGCAGCCTGAGGGGGTCTTCCGAGGCGGGGCTAGCCCAGGCCACGGTGTCTCTGCCAAGAGACTCCTGTCTGGCTGGAGGCTGCACCCTTTCAGCCCAGGAAGGGATGGCATCTGGGGAGAGTCTCTGTCCAGCCTCCTCCTCACCTCTGGGACTAGGGGGCCAGGGCTAGTCTTTAGGCACCCGGAAAATAACCTGGCAGACTGCCAAGGAGGCCCCACTGGACAACCGGGGCTCCTGAGCTCAAGTGGACACATTGCACAATCCTGCGGCCTCTCAGAGTCTCTTGTGTGTTTCCCATTTGCAAAACAGTATGAGGGCACAGTGAAATGGGCTGATGAAGGACTGAGAGGTGTTAAGAAAGCACAAACCACACTGAGAAGAAAACTCACTCATCTTGCCCACTGGGAGTGTGTGTCTGCTAATGGGTTTGGGCTATGTCTCAGGCCAGGGCGAGTGTTGGCCGGCGTCCTGCCCAGACCCTCACCCCGGCAGACTCCAGGACAGGGAGCACGTGTGCTGAATGGTGTCAGGGAGGCAGTATGAGGCATGAGCAGAGTGTTCCATGAGGAGCCAAGAAACTGGTAATAGAAACACACTCTCTCCCCTTTTTTTTCTCTGCAGAAGCAAATTTCAGTTAGCCTAGTTTTCAGATCTAGGTTGTAGGTCAATAGAAATCCATGAAGAGATGGATGTTCTTGCAAACCAGAGATTCCCGCTGTATTAACAAGCTATTCACGCTTTCTGTTATAACTTCCTGACTTTCTACCTTTCTCTAACATGTAGAAATCTCGCACGCAGTTCTAGACCTAATAATGACAATAATGTCAAATGCATTGCAGATTGCAAAGACTTTTTGCCTATTGTCTAATTTTCACAAAGACCCAGTAAGGCAGCCTTTATCTCCATTTACAGATGAGGAAATGGAAGTGTGGGGTGAAGGGGTGACATGCAGACTATGGAAGGTCATGATGGCTTGCTGGAGCCACCCCAAGGTACCCATGAACGCCCCCCACACCTGGCTGTGCCAAGTACCTGCGGGACCAAATCTTGACCCAGGGCCCTGACTCCAAAGACAAGCTCTTGCCTCTGAAGGGGAAAAGAAAACAAAAGCAAACAGAAAGAGACAACAATCTCAGTTCTGGCTGGATTAGAAGGCAGTTACCTGACAAACTAGTAATTTGTGTATGTTTGGAGTTAAGAAATGAGCATTACCAAAGTTACTAAAATCTTATTGCATCTCTATGCCATAAACAGGACGCTGTACCTGTATTAAAATTCTGGACGGTTACGCAACAAGAAGTTACCTCCAGATGCTGAAATTGAGCAGCTTCAATTTTTATAATGTTTCATGTATCTGCATTTTAAAATGTATTTATATGCTTGTGTATTTTCTTCTTTAAAATACTGATTTAATTTTTGCTTATCTGTGTTTTATGGTTTTCATGTTATTTTCTAATTTAAATTATGTGCTTTTATGAATATTCTAATTAGAAATCCACTAGGTAGTAGGATTTCAGGTAATTTTTAATTTTCTACTTATCTTCATTTGCTAGTTGTTTTAAATCCATTCATTGTCTAAATTAAATGATCGATTTTATTTTAGCTTTGGATTAAGTGACGGTGTTCATGTATTTAAAATTTTTATAGTTATCTATATTTTCAATTTAATGATTTATTATATCTTTATTTTTTAATTTAAACTATTGCACTTTGCTTTTTGTACTTTCCAAAATTTTTATTGCTTGGACTAATTTTGCAATTCAAATTATTTATTTGTTAATTGCTTTATTTATTTCCTCATTCTATGTGGGTAGTGCAGTTTAGAATATTTGTATATTTTTATTTCTATACATGCATTTTCTAATTTTTCTATGTTATTATTTGCATAATTTTAATATTTAGCTTTTTTGGCCAATTTTCACAATTTCTGGAAATTTAATTTAAAGGAAAAAACTGAACAAAAAGACTATAAATGCACAAATATATTCACTGCTGCCTTATTCACGATAGCATCAAATTAGAAACAACGGGGAAAGTAAAAAAGTCCGTGAGATTCAGTATGACTCATTCAAAATGTAGATTTTAGAAACTACAGCATTTAAGGAAAATATTAATTAGGAAAAATGATTACAGAACTGATTTTTATGACCATTATAACCTCTCTGATTTAAGAGTGTAAAACGAATACAAAGAGAAAACTGCAAGAAAAAATTCAATCCAAATAAACAAACAGATAAAAGACAGCCCTCTCAAGATCCCAAAGCACAAAGAAATGTTTGGACAAATTACAAAGAAGTTGAATGATGTTTCTTGGGACTCAATGTTATGGACGTAAGATATTTGGCCCTTGAAAGAGGCAAGCGTGGCTTTTCCCCTTCTGTTGTCAGTGTCTGCTTCGGCGGTTGCCATGGAGATCGGCTCAGGGCTAGTACACAAGCCTTTGGCTGCACTGCTAGGGGAGCCCGGAGAAAAGTGATTGCGAGCATCCCAGGGGGCCAGGCAGGGCCCCCTCCCCAGGGAAGCAGACCAGCCCTGCTGGAAGTCTGGGTGTCCTGGAGACCCTTGCAGCCACTGTGTACTTTCACCTTGCAGGCTGGCGTCAAGATTATGCTAATTAAGTCCCCCGTCGTCTGTCTCAGTGTCTTGTTGCCTGGTGACAAAGTTTCACAGCTGAGGAGGAGGAACTGAGACAACCACGGTGAGTGTTTCTCTGGTGGCAGCCCTGCATTTATGGATTTACTTTAACTTTCCCAAACAAACACTTCAAACTCTGCTTTTCTCTCTCCTCCTTTGAGTAAGCAACTCTGGAAATGCCAGTTTTCCTTGCGTGCCTTGATTACAAACCCCAGACTCGTGCTAATTTGTTATTTAGGCAAGGAGGCAGCTGGCCCTGAGCCCCGGGCAGGAGAGGCAGCTGGCTGGGTCCCAGCCGGGTGTCAGTGGGGGGCCTGGGCCGCGGGCGAGCTTGTGAAGGTTGGTGTTCGAGTCCGGGGGCTCTGGGGCACACTCTATCCTCTTTCCAATGTCTGGGTCTCCTTGAGCGTTTTGCTGCTCCACAAGCAGGTGGAGACTGCTGTTGGAACTGCTTCTTCACCCAACTGGTTCCCCCTCTGCAGAAACTGCAAAGGGCATGCTCACTCACTCAGGAAGCTGGAGCCTGCCCTGTTCAGGCAATTTCAGCAGACCTCGCTGACGGCTGTGAACCGTAGTGGGGTTTGGGGCTCAGTCCGTCTTTTCAGAAGTCTGGAGGCACACCCCTTCCACGGGTTATCCGGAACACTGGAACCCACTAACAAGTGGGTAAGTCCGGGCTGGGCGGGGCCTTGCAAGGAGAGACTCTTCATGGAACATACTAGAACACACACCTCATGTCCCTAGTTCCATGACAGGTATAAGGGGAAAAGGTCAGCCTCCCTATTTTGAGTCTTTGTGGCTTTGAACAAGCTACTTGGCTTCTCTGAGCCTCCGTTGCCGTATCTGTTCAGTGGGGATGAAAATCAGGTGGCTGTAAGAATTACTTATAATGTCTGTAAAACGCCTGTAGGTGGTCAGTATGATCCAGACACACAGTCTAAAGGCAGGAACCTAATTTAAATGTGTTAAAAACTACGTAGTGTCCTTGCTTTGTGAAGGGTCTAGGTTCCTGGTACATTTGCAAACCATACGGCTGATATGCAAACTGAGTACTGAGGACCAGCTCCCATGCGATGAAAGATCAGGAAATGTGTACAAAGTTGCACGTCTAAGGAGGGACTGAGCTGTGACTGGGCTTCAAGCTGGGGGCGCTGCCATGCCTTCTGGACTTGACCCTCAGTGTGGAGGGGAGAAGGGAGCTGCAGAGACAGCCGCTGTCCACTCTGCAGAGTGCCTGAGCCCCCGGGTCTAGAGACCGACTTTTAGGGCCTAGGGTTTGGTGGCTCCAGCTTCCTCTTGGGGCTCCATGGGTCTCCCCCTGCTGCCTGACACTCCTTGGCTGGCAATGCTACCAAGAGCTGAGGGTGACTTCATGCTCTTTCCCTCCACCCATCATCTGGGTGATGGGAGAGTCAAAGCTAGGTGATGTGTTCTGGTCCCTGCACCCCTAGGACACAAGCTATGCAACTGGGCCACATCCCCCTCCAAATGGGCATGATGGCTACCCTCTTGCACAACCCATTGCCACTTTTCAACTGTCAATCTCTCTACCAGTGTCACGTAATAGAAATCATGTCAACCCCCAGGGCTGGGTCTCATAACACACGTTTGCTTTCTTTTTGGTGAAGGATGAGCCTTAAGGATGGGGCTGGACTGGACTAGGATATAAGTTCCCAGAGAATTTAGCTCAGTTTAAGCCATGTCTAGAAAACATGATGAGCCAGGAGCCTGTCAGCCCAGAGAGCCAAATTTATCACAGGGCCTTGTCAAGCCAAACTTTCAGGGAAAAGCCAAATGGCAGTGAAGCCCACAGACAAGGGAGCTGAGCAGATGCTGGCTCTGCTTGACTATCATATGACTCCGAAAGGGACATGATCTGGAGGCTCGGTGCTTTATGGGTAAAGCGGATGGATGGATTATTTATGCACTTATCTCATTTAATGCCCTTGGACATAAAGGTAGCACTCAATACAAAGAGGAAAAGTATATAGAAAACGCACAGAAACATCAGCCTGCTCTTGCCTTTTCTCTTTGACCCACACATGCAATTCAGAAGACTGTCCATTGATTTTGCTCCCATAACATATGCTGAATATGTACACACTCAGTGCAGGCTCCCATCCTCTCCTGCCTGCAGCTGGCCTGTCTTTATCTACTCTCGCCTCCCCATCTCTGCTGGCTTCCCAGCAGCCAGGGTACTCCTTCTAAACTTCCACATGGCCCCGCTCATGCAGCCCCTGCCCTGTCCTCCTCATCTACCCTCTCCTTGCCATCTCCGCACTAGCCACCCCAGCAGCTCCCTTTTCTTAAACACACTCAGCTCCCTGCCATTGTTAGGATTTTGCACCTAGGACGCCCACTATCTGGGGTGTTCTTCCTCAAATCCTCCTGTGTGGCCTCTGCTTAAAGGCTCTGCACAAGGGTCACCTCAGAGAGGACGTCCCCAACCCTCTCAGTCTAAATTAGCACCCTCCTCCCCACACAATATTCTCTCCTGAGCCTGGGCATTCCCCTGCACACCGTCAGGTTTTATTTTTTGCAGGGCATTTACACCAACTGAAATGATTTTCGGTCTTTCTGTTTGTTTTGTTTTTATTGTTTGATTTGCTTTTTTCCTAAAATAGGAGTTTTTTGAAAAACACAACGATGTCTGTCTCATTCACCGTGTATCTCCCGACCTGACCCTGACTTACAGAATGCCTCAAGCACAAATTGTTGAATGAATGAATGATTAAGCAAGTGAGTCGCTTGGGCTGTAGCAAGCTCTAGAGGTTAAAAATGGACAAAGGTATAGTCAACTCTACAAGTGACCATTCTTTTTCTTTTTATTATTATTAATAATTGGTGTTTAAAAGGTTGCAAAGACTTTGTGCTGGGGAATCAGCAAAGATTATTCCACAAGTCCTACATCTGGGATTAATGACCAGTGGGTAGTGTCCTGAGGCTACTAATCGGAGGGAGGCAATTGATGTGGTGCTGTCTGGTGCACCTGTCAGCCTTTTTTTCTCTTGTGAAGGCACTGACTGCAGGAGCCAGATGACCAGTCACTGAGTACCCACTGCACGCTAGTCATCGCCTCATTTACTCTTCATAACCATCTGCCATTTTCTAACCCATATTGCAGATTGGTAAACTGAGCTAATGATTAAAACCAGGTTGGCCGTGAAGGTGGGATGGAGCCCCGTTCGATTGGTCTCAAAGCCCCCTCATTCCCCGCTGCCCACGTGCCTGCCTTCTATTGAAACTTGTATACGCAACAGGAAAGGAACAGAGAAAATGGCTGATAGCTGGGCACTGCCCCTCTTTGGAAGATGCTGAAGAGCTGCCCATACTAAACCAAGTTCTGGCTGCCTTGCTTGCCATCATCCGCACCGTTCCTACCAAGTTATATCCATTTGCCCAAAGTCATCAGAAAATGTCTCCCTCTCATTGGTGACAATGTTGAATGCTTCAGTAATAACTCCAGGTAAGCCTGATAAAGGCTGGATGAGGAAAGGGGAATCTGAACAGAGGAATTATTTCTACTGAAAATATTTAAGATTAGAAGACACAGCTTTTTGGAAAGACAGGTGCCTTACATACAAGCAATGAACCCCAAATTGCCCTTTTGCACCCTCTATCTTGAAGCATCCCTTAAAAATAAGACCGTGGTCCTTCTAATGCCCTTCACCTCTGGATGGAGAAAGTTTAGCCACTGTTTAAATAGATATCCTCCCCTACATTGCACCATATTGCGGCCACCCACACAGGAAAGGCGATGTGGTTTGTATATCACAGTCGTCTGTGCTTGACCGAGGGTTTTCAGTGCCGTGGAGGGTTGTTGGCTCTGAGAGAACATCTCTGGAGGGAAACAAGGATGGCTTCCTGAGGCTGCCTACCTCCTCCCCTTCCACGCCCCCTCTCAGCAAGACCAGGCTCACAGATGATGGGGGACAGCGTGAGGCTGCCTCAGACGACCCGACTGTCCACCGCCAGCCCAATCCATGTGGCTGCAGTTGGCGGGGACGCCTCTTGGATGCTCTTCAATATCCTCTGCAGCTGCCGCCAGGCAAATGAGGGCTCTCAATGAACAACCATCACCACCAGTGCCATTACTAAGCACCTCCCATACCCCAAGCTGTTTCTCCTCGCATTGCCCCCTTTACCTGAGGGAACTGAGGCTCAGAGAGGGACCAGGGCTGGTCCAAGGTCACACGTCAGGAAGAAGTGGGAAGCCAGGATGTGAACCAGGCTTGTCCACCACACACCTCTGGCCCTCGACATACGTGGACGTATGTGGTCCCTTCTTGTCTTTGTCCAGGGAATGTTTTCCCAGATTTCCCTCTTTGACCCAATTATTCCCAACATTTAAAAATCTCTCTCTTACACACACCTTATTTTAAACAGGGTGGCATGAGTGACTTCAAAGAATTCACGCAATTGGAAAGGAAGTGGAACTCGGTGTGTGTATGTATGGATGTGTGTTCGTAACTTTCTTTCCTGATTGGACGTAGATTTCATATCTATTGCAGACAACTTGGAAACTACATAGACATGTAAGAAAGAAGTAAAAATAATCAGATACCATAATATCAGAGAGCATTCCTACTAATATCTAGGTATTCTTTCTTTCCACCCTTTTTCTGCAGGTGTGAGTGTGTGCATGCCCATGAGAGCACTGGGGTCATACGTACATAGAATTTTTTTGATAGCATTATATCTTAAAAATGTTCCCTTTCAGCATTTTTGGAAAACAATGTTTTTGTTTTGTTTTAGTTACTGTTTAATATTTATTTCCCTCTGTGACTACACAGTAATTGTTTAATCTATTGTCCATTGTTAGATATTTGGGTTGAGTCCGTTTGTTTTTATTATTTTAAATGGCATTGCCATAAACATATTGATGCAGAAAGTTTTGTTCTTATTTCCTGAAGAGAGATGCTTAGAAGTGGAATCTATGCTTCCCCACTGGCCAGGGTCCCCATCTCTCCCCAGGTCCTCAGCTCCATCTCCTCAGCCCCCTTGCTTGAGCCCATCCCTTGACCCTTGCACTGCTCCATTTCTAAAGCTTTTCTTTCCCCTTGGCCAATTAAATCCAAGTTAATCCAATTAAAATGACCTCATTGTGATATCACTAACCCTCTTCCCAGCCTCTCAGCACACTCATTCTCACAGCCGAGCAATTCTTTGCACCGTTATATGCATCCACCTGGGAAGAGTCCGTGTCATCATGTCATTCCCCTCTCCTCTCCACCCAGACCTCTCCCTTAAAACATATTCTGCATGTTCTGGAAATCCTTTCGAAGGAGGCAGAAAAACAAAGGGTCAAGTTGATTCCAGAGCAGCTGATTACAACCTGTGAAATCTGGGACAAAGCTTTTGTCCCAGACCTTTCCTAGGGCACAGGAAGTGGGACTGACCTTGTCAAGCACCTAGAATTGGTTCATTCAAGCAAGATCGACTGAGAGCCTACTGTGTGCCAGGCACTGGGACGCCTCAGTGGACAAGACAGATGAAGAGCTCTGAGCTCAGATGCTGGTCAGGGAGGAGAGTGAGGGACGATAAAAATACACATAACAAGTAAGTTAGAAATATGACATTATAAAATACATTTAGGTGCTAAGTGTGATGGAAGAAAGTACAGCCTACCTGGAGGATCTGCAGGTGCCAGGGGTCGGTTTGCATTGTTAGTTGGGGGCTCAGGGTAGGCTGAGAAGGTAAAAACTTACCCAAAACTTTGAAGGAGGTGAACAGATCAGTCCAATAGATATCTGAGAGAAGAACCTTCCAGAAGAATGAAACAGTTGGAGCAAAGGCCATAAGGAGGAGCTTGCCGGGCATGTTAGAGGAACAGCCAGTGACTCCCAGTGGCTGATGTGGCATGAGCGTTGGGGCGAGTGGTGGGGAGCCCCTCAGAGAGACTGGGGCAAGCCATGGGGGCCACCAGTAAGACTCCGGCCCTTCCTTGGGTGACACGGGAGTCACTGGAAGGCTGTGAGCCACAATGGGACATGCTGTGATAGAAATTCTCTAGCTGCTGTGTTGAGAACAGACTGCAGAGGGACAAAGACACACAGGAGAACAAGGCAGGGGGCTACTGGGAGCGTTCCCATGAGGAAAGGGAGCACCCAGCCCAGGGTGGCGCCTGGGGAACGGGCGGATTCTGGATATATTCTGAGTGCAGAGTCAGCAGGATTTCCTGACAGATTGAACATGGAGAGTAAGAGGAAAGGTGGTGTCGAGTGGGATGCCACAGATTGGGGTCTGAACACCCGTGAGATGCCGCTGTTGTCAGCCCGGCTGGAGGCGGCTGCGGGTGGAGCTGGCTGACAGGGAGCTCAGTTTTGGATGCGCTGAGCGAGGTGTCTTCATAGCACAAGCAGAAATGTTGAGTAGGCAGTAAGATACGGAAGTCCAGAACTGGGGGAGACATGCAGGCAAGAAACAAAAGTTGGGGAGTCATTCGTGTCTAGATGCATTTAAAGAAATGAGACGAGGGGAGATCACCAAGCGATCAAGTGTAGACCAGCAAGACGAGTGTAGACAGAGAGGAGGAGCAAGTAGCTTGGCCATGGCCCCCTCGGAGCACGTGGCAGAGGCAGCTTCTAACCCAGCCTGGTCAACTCCTTGCCATGCTTGGGCTATTTCCACTGGCCCCAGTGCCCCACTCAGTGGACTGGATGTATGGGGTCTGGCACACGGTAGCTTCCTGGTGGACCCCGGACCCCATCTGGGAGCACACACTTCACAGCGAGGTGCCAGCCCAGTACAGCCCTATGGCTGATGCCAGCTTCAGGGCTGGGATTCCTTCTGTCTCAGGCAGACGTTAGAGAGGCAAGGGCATGGCCATGTCTATGATCCCCTTGGGGGAAGTGTAGGGGCTGGCCTTCTCTCCTTGGTTTGACATGTGCTGGGGACTTTTCTCACAACAGTTAGAGTATTATTTGAAAAATAAGCCAGATCATGTCTGTCCTCCTTTTTTTTTTTTTTTTTAATTGTTCCTCTGGCCTTCCTTCTTCCCTCCCACCCTCCTCCCTCCTTTCCTCTATCTTCTCCCCTCCTCTCCCCTTCCTTCCTTCTTTCCTTCCTCCCTTCTCTCCCTCCCTCTTCCCTCCTCCCTTCCATGTTCTTCCTTCCTTCTCCCCCTCCTCTTCCGGTCCCTCCCCTCAGCCACCGGGCCTTTCCACCTGCTGTTTCCCCTAACTGAAAGACCCTCCCTGACTCCCTGAGTCCTCATTTCCTTCAACCTCTGCTCAGATGTCTTCTTCTCAAAGAGGCACCTCCTGGTCACCCCCACCCCCCAAAGAATGCATCCCCAACACCACTCTGACCTCTTTCGTCCTGCCTCTTTCTCTTCCCGGCACTCACGGCCGCCCTGCGGTATATGTTTGTTTGCTCTTGTGCATCTCCTCTTCTAGAACGGGAGCAGGGCCTTCATTTTGTTTGCTGCACAAACCAGCACCTCGTCCATAGTCCTTATCCAACACGTATTGTTGATGAATGAATGAATTCCAAAGGGCCGTGGAAGGTTCTGCTGTTCCCTTAAAGTTGATCCTCAGGCATCACCTTAAGGTATCTCATATGTCACACCCTCACAGGTGGGCAGACTTACAGCAAAGCCCCTTGGAGCTGGGGGCTGTCCTACAGCAGATGGGGGTCCCACACAGGGGTAGCCACCAGCGTACGCCACCTGGGTACACTGGGTTCTGCACGCTGTATCCACCCCTCAGCAAGTTCTCACTGGGCCAGATGGGGTCATGGTGCAAAAAGAATGCACACACCGCAGGGCACTTGAGGAGAAATGCCCCCAACTCTGCGACCCTGGGGGGGCTGTGCCTCAAAGGAGCCATGTCTCCCTGTCCTCCAGGATAAAGTCACCTAAAACCTAAAGGGGAGGCAGGGATGCGGCAGTAAGGAAGCATGCTAGGCCATGGAGTCTAATCGGGTTTCTGTGCACTTGGAATCTGGAGTCCTGGCTCCACTGTTGATGGGTTATGCTCCCTTCCGTGTCACACTCCCGCCCTGGCCTCCACCCGATGCACAAAGTCACCCTGCCCCCGCCCTTCAGAAGCAGCACTTTATTACCCTAGTTACAGAAGTGGGAGCTGAAGCTCAGTGGGGCTCAGGAGACTGTCCAGGGTCACCCGGATGGTCACTGGGGAGCTGGGAGGCAACCCATGTGGGTCTAAAGGCCCTGTAACTTCCCGCTGCCAAGCCACTTCTCTGAGCTCCAGTTCCCTTCTCTGCAAGCGTGGCCGTGGCCGTGGGAGACGATGCGGTAGTGTCTATCTGACAACAGCAGCACTTAAACCATGTTGGTTGAGACAGAATTAACGCTCAGCTCTTGGGGGTTAAAGGTGCCAGCACTGACCCTGGTTCTTCCGTTCTGCCACGTGTTGAAGTTGGTTTGTATGCTTTGAACGTGTTGGTTCATGAACAAGGCCGTTTCTAGTCTGTTAAACTAATAATCTTAATATTTTACTTTAATTGTAAGGCAGCTATTCCCTTTTGTTCGTTTAACAAATCCAATTAAAACGGAGTGCATTCAGGATTACAAAATAGATGCTATTAAACCAATAGGAAATCATCATCTTTTGTTATTAGGCCCTGTGACCCCCTGGGAACTTTTGCTCCAAATAAAAGTTGAATTCTTATTATCCTCCAGGGGGCAGGGGCCGGTGTGACCGATCACGGCTTCCCAGGCAGCACAAGAGGAGGGCCACACTGTGCTAAGAGTGGAGAAGTAAATAATAGTAGGGGGAGACGAAGCGATCCACGCCTAACTTCCCAGTAAGCTCCTCAGAGCTGCGTTGACCAGATATCCAGATGACAGCCAAATGAAGCCAGCCTGCTCATTCCCGCATAGACACTCTGTGTGCCGCAGCTCTGGCGTCATGGGAAGAGCGTGCCACCCAGAAGCTCTGGAATAAGGGGAGCTGTGTGACCTTGGATAAACCACTTTACACCCGCCCCACCCCCCCAGCATCCTTATCTTTGGGTGGGAGGGTACTCCCACCTCAAGAAAGAGTTGTGAGCACTGAATGAAACGGCAAATGGGAGGTCGGCTTGTGAAGGAGAAGGTGTGGTGTGCCTCTAAGGGCTGATGTCAAGCATGTGTGTGGGGGCGGGTGGACAGCATTATAGAGCCGACACACGGAGCCGCCCTGCGGTTTGGGAATAGCGGAGGTGCATCTTACAGGCGTTAGATTTTAAAGTGAGCCCACGTGGTGAAAATCAAACTTCAGTGGCCTGCATACAGCCCCTCAGGGCCACTACACAGCCAGTAGCCCCCAGGGCAGAAGAGAGCCCCGTCTCTGGTGAGCACCTGGGAATGCCGTGGGCTAATGTGCTGGGGTCACGCTGGATGAAAAACTCGTGTCTTCACACTGTTGTCACATTCATTGTGGCAAGAAGCTCACACCATGGGGACCCATGGGGATTGCAGGGACTAAGGGACAACAGATTTCCTGTCTCCATCACTGCCACAACTGGCTGGTGGCATTACACGTACTCTTGAAATTGTTTCTCTCTCTCATTGCCAATCTCCAAGCAGTTAGATGACTCCATTAATGCTATTAACATATCTTTAAAATTCATATTATCCAGATATATTTAGATATATACATACATATATGTGTCTGTGATAATGAGCAGCTACACGCTGGCCCCTGGGCAGTGGAGTAGACGGGCAATGGGCCGAGCTGAAATGGTTGTTCAGGGATCCTGATGTGCATGTGGTCCCTCCAAAAGGCCAGTGGAACATCTGTATTCCTGACCCCTGCAGGACTGTGACCAAAGATTGCATCTCCTCCCCCTCACTCTCCAAGTGGAGCAGCTGTTTCAGCCGGCGTGCTCACCATTCCCCTTTGAGCTGCCGGCGGGAGAGCGCCATTGCTGGTCCCTGGCTAACCCGTGCCAGATTAGAATGGACCTGAGCGAGTGTTGGACTCTCTGAGTTGGATCTGAGGACTCGGTGACACTCTGGTTCCAACGTCAGAGAGCCTGTGGGTGACCCAAACCGGCAACACACCTTTCTGGGGACGTACCAGGCAGGCAGCTTTAATTTTCTGTGACAGAGGTGGCTTGCGCCGAGGGAGCGCTAGGATTCCAGAATGCCTGCCCCTCCTTGGAGTCAGTGGGGACAGCAATGTGCCCCCAGGAGGAGGCATCTCCTCCTGCGAGAGCAAAGGCTACAGAAGGAAGAGAGACAAGGATCGTGGAAAGATCCTAACCTTTGGTAGCAGACACATCTAGGTTTGATTTTGGCTGTGCTGGGATGTCTGTGTGAACTTGGGGAAGTCGCTTGACCTCTCTGAGCCTCAATTTTCTTATGTGAGAATTAGGATTTAGCCTTACATAGTTGCCGTGGAGGTGAGAGACACAGGAAGGGCTCGGCAGCATGCCTGCCACAGTTACTTTGGTACACATCATCTGAGTGAATGACTGTGAGTGGCTCTTGACATTAGGCAGCATTTCTGAAATGATGTCAGAAACCCCCATAACCGTGAGGTCCTGGAAGACCCCACCCCTGCTGTCTCATCTCTCTCCTGCCCATCATCCTTGTCTGTCCATCAGCTCTGCCAAGTGTCTACTGGAGCTATTCCTGTGAGCTCACAGAAATCTTTCTTCCTCTAGTCTGTCCCCTTCCTGGCAATCTGTCCTTCTGCCTACAGGAAAGACGGGTTGACATACTACAGCTGGTGGCATTTGCGGAAAAAATAAAAGCACTTCATGTTTACACCCCCAGGGAGTCTCTACTCCAAAAACCGGCTAACACTGTACAGCAAGTAGGAGAGCACACGGTTCCTGGCCCAGAGCGGGTGCTGGACAAATGCTGATTGTTCCCCCAGCGCAGACCAAGCCTGAGGCAGACATTAGTTCCTATTTCAGGGGCCTGGCCAGAGGTTCCATTCCTGCCCACTCCACAGACCGCCCCACAGAGACTACCCACATCCCCACCTGCCACGTGGCTTCCAGGGAAGGCCCAGCAGCTCGTTCTGGGAATGGGGGGAGGGCACGGGGAAGGAATTGAAACCACATGGAAGTCACAGCAGAGGGGAGGCTGGCCTATTGTTACACGTCTAGTGAATGTGTCTCATGAGAGTTGGGAGAGAGAATAAATGCCATGACTTTTGAATGAGTGACTTGACTGAGGGAAGTTTGCCTTATTTCCCCTTAAGAGATGGCCCATAAGCAAAAGCTATTTCCCATCTCTATGGCATGAAGTCTGCTATGAAGTTAGTCCCAGGTACTGGCTGTGAAATGGCAGTGACTTTTGGGGTTTCAGTTCTGCCGTGTGTCCATCCTGTGTCTCAATGCATCAGTCAAAAGAGTGAAATAATTCCTGTGAGGTCAAATTAGCTAAATGTTTAAAGATATCGGATATATGCAAAGTCAGTCTTACTTAAAGATACAAAGATACACGAGTGTGAAGCACCAGATAAATTCTGTTATCACTGATCATGATGCTCTTACAATTGAAGACACTTGCAAAGACTCTGATGGCATTAAAATATAGGTTGCCGTTACATTTTTAATTTAGATATCCACGGGGTGCCCCACCATGCTGTTTGATTCACAATGACTAGATGGAAAAATTAATTAGAAATTAAAGTCAAACCAACTGGTCCAGTTTTTCCAAAGTATAAAAACCAATTGTACAAAAGAGTATATTTCGAAACTTCTCGTATTTGGGCTTCTAAGCTGTTCATATGAAGTGAAACCTGTTATTTGTCTATCCTTCCACCCATCCATCCATCATTCTATCCACCCATCCATCTATCCAGCCATCCATCCATTCATCTGTCTATCCATCTATCTATCCATCTGTTGGTTTATCTATTCATATCTCTTTGTCTCTATCACTGCCAGCTTCCTTATGGGTGCCGGTCCCACCCTGACTTGTGAGGAGTCTATGAATTGATAGTAACAGGCCATCTACCCAGTTTTAGTTGTATCAAAAGACCGTCTCTTTCACATTTCCTTTGTGAATACTTGCGCCCCTACTCAATGGGCAGACCTGGGCAGGATGCTGACCATTCAGGGTTGAATGAGAGAAGGGATGTTCTTGTCTCTGGGGGCTCCTGGCACTCATCCGCTTCTAGTAGCACTCAGCAGCTTTGGGGGTCCAGATGGACCCGGAGCAGCCCAACATAGCCTGCCCTCCAGAAGCAAGAGCAAGGGTCCCAGCCAGGGAAGGCGGCCCTGAGAAGAGGCATGAGGAGGTGGCACCTGATCCTGCTTCATCTGGCCTGGGGCTGTCTGGGGACCCAGACAGACTGGGGAGGAGGTGAAGGGCAATATCCCAGCCAGCCCCTACTCTGCCTTGTGAGTGATTAATAAGGAGGCTCAGAGCCAAGGGGTCTGTCGGAGGGAAGCTCCTTAACGGAGACATAATCTGCAGACAGCTCCCGGCTGCTTCCTCCCCATCGTTCATCAGCGCTGGGAGGGCTTCCTCTCACGGTGTGGGTGGGCTGTAGGGGGCAGGCTCAGCTGAGTCCTGCCGACTGAGCTCCAGTCGACTGGAAGCACCCTTCCCATCCAGCGCCCCTCTAACCCGTGCTTAGCATGTTTGGCCTCCCTGAGCTGAACTTCATCTTAAATATAAGAAATACAAAAGACAGCCCAGGCTTTGGGGTGCTCCCGGGAATCCGGTGGCCAGCATCAGTCACAATCTAGATTTAGGTTTCTGAGTTTGGGGCCTGGCCCTGGGTATTGCTCACCCGCGTGACACAGGGGTTTGGTACATAGAAGGCTCTTGATACACTTGCTGAGGGAGTGAACAAATGAATGAATGCAGGGATAAGCACATGGACTCAGCTTAAATTAGTCCCAACAGACTAATAGGGATCAGGGACAAAGGAAACTTTACTATTTGTCCAGGCCCATGGGATAGAGCAACCAAATAAAATACAGAACTAGGCGATGTTTGAGACATATGCATACTAAAAGCTATCTGGTGTTTATCTGAAGCTCAAATTTAACTTGGAATCTTGTAATTTTATTTGCTAATCTAGTAACCCGACCGTGAGGAGTAGTCATTGATAAACACGATCAGAACACAGGCTCCCCCAATCTCTGTCCATCTTCTTTTTAATTAAGATTTTAACTCAAGCCAGTAGGACACTTTTTCTGGCACATCACCTTATGCATAGCTGTCCCCTGCAGAGTGCACATGCGCACATACGTGGTTCCACTGCAGTGCTCACATGGTACACACGTGGATGCCCTTTATGGAGCAGAACAGGGCTGAGTGGGAGCATCAAAAGTCACAGACTTCAAAGCCAGGCTGAGCAAGCAGCCATAGTAAGAGTGACAGAAATAGAATATGGGGCCCCAAATATGTTTAAGGTTTTATGAAATTTTTTAATTTACCTACAGTAAAATTGTCTTTTTTTGTATACAGCTCTCGAAGCTCTAACATATAAACAGCTTCACGTAACTACGACCACAATCAGGATACAAGCAGTTCCAGTACCCTAGAAAACTCACCGGGAGTCCCCACGCTCAAACTGCTCCCTTATAATCAAACCTTTCCCACCCCTAATTCCTGGTGACCATCCACCTGTTTTCTGTACCTATCATTGTGCCTTTTCCAGAATGTCATAGAAAGCAATCATTCACTATGTAGACTTTTGAGATTGGCTTCTGTTACTCAGCAAAATGCCTTTGAGATTCATCCAAGTTGTTATTCGCATCAGAAATTCATCCTCTTTATGCTTAATAGTATTCCATCATAAGGATATGCCACAATTTATTTATCCGCCCACCCACTGAAAGACATTTGTTTTTTTTTCTTTCTATTTTTGGCAATTATGAATAGAGAAACTGTAAACGCATTGAACAAGTTTTTGCTTGTTCAATTGAATCTGAGTTTTTGTTTTTCTAGGGTAAATACCTACTTGGGGAAATGACAGATCACATAATAAGTCTATGCTTAATTTTATAAGAAATTGTCAAACTATTTCTCAGAGTGATGGCAGCATTTTGAATTTCCATCAGCAATATATGAGTGCTCTAGCTGTTCCACATCATCACCGAATCTTCCTACTATTGGTTTTTATATTTTATTTTTTATTTTAGACATTCTAATAACTGTGTAGTGGTATCTGATTGTGATTTTAATTTGCATTTCCCTAGTGACTAATAATGTTGAGCAACTTTTTATGGGCTTATTTGCCAACCACATTACTTCCATGGGGAAATGTCTTAAATCTCTTGGGCATTTTTTTTCATTGAATTGTTTACTTTCTTACTGTTGACCTTGAGTTCTTTATAGATTCTGGATACCCGTGCTTTGTTGGATATGCGATTTGCAAATATTTTCTTCCAGTCTGAAGATTGTTTTTTCATTCTTAACAGTTCTGGGTTTTGGTTTCGTTTTTACAGAGCAAAAATTTTATAATTTGTTGTAGTCTAATTTGTCAACATTTTCTTTTATGGATTGTACTTTTGCCTAACTCAAGGTCATGAAGATTTTCTCCTATGTTTTCTTTTAAAAGTTTAATGGTTTTACATTTTACGCTCATATCTATGATCCATTTTGAGTTAATCTGAGTTAATTTCATTAGGTTGAGATTCAATTATTTTCATGATGTAACGAATTGTTCCAACATCATTTGTTGAAAAGTTTGTTTTTCCATCGAATTTCCTTTGAGCTTTTGTCAAAAACTGACTGATCCTACTGGCCAGATTTATGTGGATCTATTTCCGGGCTCTGTTTTCTATTTCACTGAGCTACATATCCTACCCTTCACCAATACCACAAGTTGTAATTACATGGGAAGTTTTAAAATAGAGAAGCATGAATCCTCCAATTTTATTTTTCTTTTTCAAAATTCTTTCAGATTTCTAGTTTCTTTTCCTTTCAATATAAATTTTAGAATCAGCTCATTCATATGTACATATAATCCTGCCATAATTTTTATTGGAATCACATTGATCTTTAGATCAATTTGGGAAGAATTGGCATCAAGACATTGAGTCTTCCCATTCATTAACATGGTATGTTTCTCTATTTAGTTAGATTTTCTTTGCTTTCTTTCATCAGTGTTTTGTAATTTTTATCAGGGAAATCCTGCAGATTCTTATTACTTATGTGAAATACATAAGTATTTTATTTTTTGAAGCACTATTATTTTCAAATTTCAGTTTCCACTTGTTCACTGCTACTATATAGAAATTCAGAGGGGTTTTGTATATTACCCTTGTATCCTGCTTTTGTTGCATACCGTAAGTTTTGATATGTTCTACTTTTATTTTTGTTCAGTTCAAAATATTTTCTAATTTCCATTGAGACTTCTCGGATTGACTCATGGATTATTTATAAATATGTTTAATTACTATTTGGAGATTCTCCAGTTATCATTCTGATATTGATTTCTAATTGAATTCCATTATTTTCAGAGAACATTGTTTGTATGGTTTCTATTCATTTATATTTGTTAAGGATTGTTTCATGTCCAAAAATACAGTCTGTATTTGTGAATGTCACACGTGCACTTGAAAAGAATGTGTATTCTCTTACCGGATACAGGGGTTTATACACATCAATTAGATCCAGTTGGCTGATGGTAATGTTCAGTTCTTCTACACCAGTAGGTCTCATCTGAGGGCAATTTTGCCCCCAGTGGACAGCTGGCAATGCTTAGAAACATTATTGGTTGTTACAACTAGTAGAGCGCTACTGGCATTTAGCGGGTAGAATCTTCTGGTCTTCTGGTGCTAAACATCCTGCAATGCACAGGACAGTCCTTCCCCCATCACTGCCCCACCCCTGCCAACAACCGAGGATTAACCAGCCCCAAATGTCAAGAGAGCCAAGGTTGAGAAACCCTGTTCTTTGTTGATCTCCTCTCTACTTGTTTTACTGATTTTTGACAGAGAAGTGTTGATGTCTCCAACTCTAATTATAGATTTGTCCATTTCTTTTTTCCATTTTATCAGTTTTTGCTTCATTTATATCAAAGCTCTGTTGTTAAGTACATCCCCATTTAGGATTTTTGTATCTTTTTTGGTACAGTGTCCCTTTTATCATTATGTAGTGTTCTTTCTAATCTCAGGTAAATTTTCATGCTCTGAAATATACTTTGCCTGATATCAATAAAGTCACTCCAGTTTCCCTTTAGTTTTTGCATAGTAGGTCTTTTTCCATTCTTTTAGTTTAACTTTTGTTTATTTAAAGTAGATTTCTTATAGATAGCATATAATTGGGTCTTTTTCTTTTATTTTCCATTCTGATAATTATGCTTTTAATTGGTTTGTTTAAGTCATTTTCATTTAATGTGAGTCAAATTGATATGATTGAATTTAGGTCTACTGTTTTAATAGTTTTTTGATTGTTCCATTTCCCTTTCCTTGCTTTCTTTTAGATCATCTGAATTATTTTTACTGTTTCATTTTAATTTATATATTTAGTTTTTTACTGTGTCTCTTTAAATATTGTTTTGGTGATTGCTCTGGAGATCAAAGTATACATAACTTTCCACACCTACTTAAAATTAACATTTTACCACTTCAAAAGCATTGCGAAACCTTACCTGTACCATATAGGTCCCATTAACGTCCCCCATTATGTTGTAGTCATTGTATGTATTCCATGTACATACACTGAAAACCCCATCAGACAGTGTCATAATTTTTACTTTCAACCACCACACATATTTTAAAGGTCTTAAAAGGAGAAAAATAGTCTACTGTATTTACCACATATTCCCAAAGTCCACGTTTCTCTCTAGTACAGTAGTCCCCCGTTCTCCGTGACTTTTCTTTCTGAGGTTTCAGTTATCTGCAGTCAACTACGGTCCAAAAATATCAAATGGATAATTCTACAAATAAACAATTCCTAAGTTTTAAACTGCGCACCATTCTAGGTAATACGATGAAACCTCACGCGGTCCTGCTCAGTCCTGCCTGGGACCTGAATCACCCCTTTGTCTGGTGTATCTGCATTGTTTATGCTACCCGCCCGGTAGTACTTAGCAGCCATCTCAGTTATCAGATCACTGTCATGGTGGCACAGTGCTTGTCTTCTAGTAACCCTCGTTTTACTTAACAACGACCCCAAAGCGATGCTTGCAATTGGGACATGCCAAAGAGAAGCCGTAAGGCGCTTCCTTTAAGTGAAAAGGTGAAAGTTCTCGACTTAATATGAAAAAAAATTGGATGCCGAGTTTGCTAAGATCTATGGCAACTTTTACTACAGTATATTGCTATAACTGTTCTATTTTGATATTAGTTATTGTTGTTAATCTCTCACTATGCCTAATTTTTTAAACTTTATCACAGGTATGTATGCATAGGAAAAAACATAGTATATATAGGATTCGGTACCTTCTGCCATTTCAGGCAGCCATTGGGGGTCTTAGAACATACCCCCGTGGCTAAGGGGGGACCACTGCATTATTTTCATTTCATCTGAAGAACTTCCTTTAGCATTTATTTCACAACGGCTCAGCTAGTGGCAAATCCTTTTATTTTTCATTCATCTGAGACTGTCTTTATTTTGCCTTTGTTCATAAAGGATGCCTTTATCCACTGTTTGGTTGATAATTCTTTTCTTTCAGCACTTTAAAAAAGATTTTTCCAGTACCTTACGCTTCCACGGTTTCTAACAAGAAACATGTGGTCTTTCGTATTACTGTTCCCCTGTAGGTTATGTGTCATTTTTCTCTGCAGCTTTTAAATATTTTTCTTAATTTTGATCAGTTTGATTATGTGTCAAAATGTGGATTTCTTTGAGTTTATCCTATTTGAAGTTCACTGAGCTTCCTGCAGCTGTAATTTTTATGTCTTTCACCAACTTTTGGAAGTTTTTTATCCATTTTCCTTCAAATTTTCTGCACCACAACTCTTTTTTCCCGTCCTTCTTCTAGGATATATCCATATATCGATATCAACATGGATCTATATATGTTTTAGCAGGCAACCACAGGCTACAAGTTCTGGCAAACCTTCTGTAGATACTACAGACTGTGGTTATAATGTCCTTTCAGTTTTCAAAGAATTGCCAGTGCCTTTTGAATCAGTCCCTCATGTTACCCCTCAGGCACGAGTCTGGAACCTGCACAGTGGTCTCGCTCTTAGCTCAAGTCTCAAAGCCTGGGTTCAGGGTACTAAAGACTCTGTTCAGGGATTCATCCAGCTCAGGGCACATGCAGAAGTTCATATACAACTTTATTAAACTCCCACCTCTTTGCAATCTTTCCAATACTTTGTGCCTCCCCAGGAGATGCATCCCACCCCCCCACCCCCAACCGTGGTCTGCTGACTAGAAATCCAGGATTTTGTTTTCTAAATCTGCTGTATACTTTCTGCCACTGTTTCTGCCTCCAGGGCCAAGTAGCAGTAGGACAGAGAGAAAAAAAACAACCTCCATGTTCTTGGGACCACAGTTTGTCAGTGACAACTGTTTTCCTCCCTCAGTTTTCAGTGCCTGCCTGGCCTGGCTGACTCCAGCGATACAGGAGTGCCCGGGGCTGAGGCGGGAGAGAAGGGAAAAAACAAACCAAGAAAAAACAGATCTGCTTCACTCTCGCTGACCCGAAAAGGCCCCCTTGCCTGTTCCTTGGCCAGGGAGAAAAGCTTTTCTTGGAAATCATTCTATCATCCCCAGTGCAAAGCTGGTCTTACTTTTGAGTTCTATCTCCAGTTTGTCTGTTTCTCTTCAGAGAACTGAGAGAGCCGCTTGGCGCATACTGTCTAGAGTCTTCAGTTGCATTCAATGAGCGAGATGGGACGGAGGGCACTTACTCCGTCCCAACTGTGACTGGAACCCCACCTGTCATTTTTAAGCTGCTTTATCCCATCTGGTTCCTCAGAGCTGCATCATATAGAAACTTCAGTTCTGGTGAACACAGGCCCGCCTTTGGTGACCAGCCAACTATGCATGAATGTGGTTGGTCCATTGTTTTTAAAGAACAGGTTCAGCTTACAAGTCCTGCTCAAAAGAACGCAATGCTGCTAGGAGCTGAGAGCACTCTCAATGCCTCACCATAGAGACCTCCATCCATCCCAAGAGGGTCTGACGCAGCAGCACTTGCCAGAGTGCGACCCTGTGACCTTCACCTGGGAGTGGCAATACAGTCATGGATCACTTAAGGGTGGAGACACATTCTGAGAAATGCGTTACGCGATTTCGTGGTTGTGTGAATATCACAGAGTGCATTTATACAAACCTACATGGCATAGCCTACTACACACCTAGGCTGTATGGTACTCATCTTACGGAACCCCCGTCATACATGCAGTCTGTCGTTGACCGAAACATCGTTATATGGCCCATGACTGTAGTGGGATTCATCGTAAACAATTATAGTAAGTGGAAGGCAATTTTTACCCGCGTCTCCTTGACACTGAGGATTATTGTACGAGGAGAACGTGATAATGGGCTCACACAGCTGAGTGCTGGCGCTTCATGTGTCGTATGAACTTCGTTCCTGATAAAGGGCCTGAAAGATGAAGTACAGAAACGCCAGGGCACCCCTCCCGCCCATCCCTGGGGGGAAATGGAGGCAACACAAGCATTTGTCTCCTGACAGCACACTTCTGTCTGCCACGGGAGCTTGGTCCGAAATAGAAAATCAGCAAGCAAGAGACACGAAGGTTTAGAAAAGAAAAGAGCCTCTAGACCAGGACAGAACAGTCTGCATCGTCTTCGAGCGGCAGACCTGCCTCACTCCCCAGCCCTAGTTCTCCTCCCTTTACAATGGGGATAATTCTATGGCTCTTGCTGGGTTGTTGAGGATTCAAATCAATATACCCAAAGCTCCTGACAATCATATTTAATAGTTAACATTAATCAAGCTTATACTGTGTGCTAGGGCCTGTTGTAAGCACTTTATGGTTTAGATCATTTACAATGCCTAAGAGCCCTGTAAGGGGACTGTTTTCACAAATGAGGAGACTGAGGCACTGATAATTTAAGAGAGTAGTTCGTGGCAGAGCTGGATTTCTACGCCAAGCATCCTGAGGCCAGAGTCTACCGCTCACGCTGTACCTCCTGCTTCTCCGTACAGTGCAGTCATAACTATCACAAGCCCACCCACGCGGAGGGGTCTACAGGTGAATTTCAGTGTGAAGGATGTAAGAGGAGGAAGGGAGGGGGGCGGGAGGTGGGAAAAGGCAGCATTCTCTTTTATGTTCTGCCAGGCTCAACCCTGGCCCCCTCCATGCTCATGGGCATGGTATAGGCACATCCTCTTACTCGTGGGCTGAGCAAAAGACTTTTCTGTGCTGCTCCTGTTACCCTGAGGTATAGTAGCCAAGGCCTGACTGGTTCCTCTGCGCTAAGAAGGTCAAGAAAGATGTAATGCTTAAGTCCGTCTTAACTCCCACCTTACTCCCTTATACCCAGACTATGCTGCTTCTGAGAACTCAGCAGACCCACCCCGGGAATTGGTGGGATAACTCAAAGGAAACCCTAGATTTATGTGAGGGTCTGGCAAGTGGTAATATCCAAGAACACACATGCACACGTGGCCCCGGGCAAGGGGAGGAAGGAATATGTGAAAGTCCAGGACCATGGGGAGATTCCTAAGTTAGGGAATGGCACAGCCGGAGGGGCATCGAGCATCCTTCAGGCCAGCCCTGCACCTCCCATTTTACATCTCAGAACACTGAGGTCTGAAGAGGGCATTGAGTTTGCTGAAGGTCTTTGCCTAGGTTACTTCTGTTGATGCCCTAACTTCTCTCCACTCTCCTCTTTCTCTCCTTTTAAACTATTAAGGAGCAAAACACTATGATTCGGGGGGAATCCAGTACACTTATAGCACCTCCTAACTAGATATTTTTTTCTTCCCATCAGAGTATATCTTCTAGCAGTTTCATGTGACTTTTTCCTCAAACTAATCACCTCCCGATCAGAACAACATACTTCAGACATACTCCCTCACTAAAACAACATGGCCAAGGGCGGGAAAGTCCCCAAGGGCAAGAAGATCACCCTCAAGGTGGCCAAGAATTGTATCAAAGTCACATTTGATGGGAGAAAACGCCTTGACTTGAGCAAGATGGGACTTACTAACTTTCCCAAGTGTATTCTGCGACTGAATGATGTGGACGAGCTCGACCTCAGCCGGAATTTGATTCGGAAGATCCCTGACTCCATCTCCAAATTCCAGAATCTACGATGGCTGGACCTGCACAGCAACTACATTGACAAGCTCCCCGAGTCCATTGGCCAGATGACTACTCTGCTCTACCTCAATGTCAGCAACAACAGGCTGACCACCAACGGGCTGCCGGTGGAGCTCAACCAGCTCAAGAACATCCGCACTGTGAATTTCGGCTTGAACCACCTGGACAGCGTGCCCACCACGCTGGGAGCTCTGAAGGAGCTCCATGAGGTGGGCCTCCACGACAACCTGCTGAACAGCATTCCCCACAGCATCGTCAAGCTCCCGAAGCTGAAAAAGCTGAACACAAAGCGAAACCCCTTTCCCAAACCAGAAGAGTTGGATACGTTCGTAGATTCCATCAAAAGGCTGGACAACTTATATCTAGTGGATGAGAAGGATCTGTGTGGGCCTTGCCTGAGAAAATGCCAGCTGGCCCGGGACAAGCTGAACAAAATAAAGAACATGGCCACAGCGACACCCAGAAAGGCCATCTTTTCCAGTTTGATCGCGCCCAACTCCATGGCCAAGGAGTCCCAGGAGGAGTGGAGGTGACCTGGGACCCTGATCCTGGGGCAGGAAGGGAAAAGGGAGGGAAGGAAGATGGCAGTGGGTGGCCTCCCCAGGAAACTGAGGGACTCCCCCATGACTGCAATAGCTCCTCCAGCCTAGCCCATAAAACACCTCTGCCGACTTCCTTGCCTTGTGATTTTGTTGACTGATGGGCTTTTCGTTCTTTGCCATTCCGCACGTTTCTCTCTTCTCTGCACGTGCACACCCACACATACAGGCACGATGAGTCAGAAAAGGGCCATCCATCTCTCTTCTGCCCCAGAACTCTCCTGCTTACAGCTGGTGGCTTGGGCACCTGATACTGCCAGCACACTCTTAGTCTCATGAGCACGTACATTTCAGAACCAACCATCAGCTCCCGAATGTGGGCTTGTTCTGTGGGAAGGCTTTGGGTCAGGGCTTCAAAGGTCAGGAATCTCAGAGCATGGGTTGGTAGGAGGGCAGACAGACACTCAGTCTTGGGAAGGGGATAAACCTGGGCCACAGAGCTGGACAGATATTATCATTGAGTATTGGCAGGTGACATCTTGGGCTCAAAGCAGTACCATCTTTTTCTCATCTGCGCTTGCATCATTTGCTCTGGGGGCTTTCTAGACTAAACTTGGAGCCTATGACTGGCTGTAAATGAATGAGGTTGCACGTCCATCTTATTATGTCCAACGCTTTTTCGGACCCTTGTGGGAGTCCGAAAGAGGAAGAATGGGTGCAGGTATGGGTTGATGCAGTCAATAAATCAATACGGTATTAAGCATGGTGCTAGGAGCAGGGACTATGTCCAGTGAGGGGAAGCTTGGCTCGCCCTATGCAACCTTTAGGAAAGACCAGTTGAAAGAAGACAGGGCAGAACGTCACTGTCTGAGGAAGTTACAAGATCAGGGCTGGATGATGTGCAGGGCTGGCCTGGTATAAAGAAGAGCCAAAGATTCTGGAGTTGGAAGATCTAAGTCCAGGGAAGCTCTGCTTCTTGCTTGCCATCTCTTGGGTATCTCATTTCGCTTTGGTTCCCTCATCTGTAAAGGGGCAGTGACATTGGCTCCAATCCCAAAGGTCGCTGTGTATCGAAAGCAGGTGGCACACAGAGTAGGTACTCCAGAGAAGTCAGTGCTCAGTACCACCTTGGGCAGTGTCCCTGGTCACACTAGATCTTTTGGCAGAAGTGACAAGGGCAGAGTCAATCCTCACAGTAGCTGAGAGCTTTCTCTGTACCACTCACTCGCACCTTCACATGGCCTAAAAGAAAGAAATCCTTAGGAAAGCTTTTTTTTTTTTTTTTGAAAAGTCAAGACTTTCCCGTGTTGGTGGCAAGTTCCAGAGAGGTCAATGGAAAGCCCTAAGGGATGTCCCTTTGTTCAGTGGGACCAGCTTATTGTTCACATTTTAACCACAGCAGACAGCAGAGTTCCTTTCTTCCCTCCTCACTGCTTATCTTCCCTTGCAATGCTTAGCTGTGACAACTTTACCATATTTCCAAAATCTGAGGATCAAGATTCAAAATCCCTTTTTCAGCTTTCCCCTTTACTAAATGTTTTCCATCATAAAAGTAACAAAGCCACAACACAGTTTTAAATATAACAGCTTAAACTATCCACAGTTCCACCACGTAAGCCAGCTACAATACTGACAGGTTTCTTTACTGGTTATTTTTCTGTGTATATTTTTATATGTAGTTAAAATTATAGCAGTCACGTCATTTTTATCCTGCTTTGAAACCCATGCTGTTACGCAGTCTTAATAACCATAATTTAAAATATCTGTGAAATAGTTAAACATGGATATACATCACTATAAGCCACTGTTAGGCATTTAAGTTGTTTCCGGTTTTTCACTAATAGAAATAGTTCTGTGATGAATGCTTGTATGATTAAGATTTTTAACATATTTTGCACTATTTCCTTGGTATAGCTTCATCATTGCAAATATTGTGTTAAAGGGTGTGGTTTTTAAAATAATTTTTGATACATACTATCAAGTAGCTGTAAAAAGTTTACATATACTTATATATCTGCCATCAAATGAACCCGTTTCACTGCACCCTTGCCAGCACTGAGTATCATCTTTACATTTTTCTCTGCTTTTAATGTCTAAAGTAATTTATTAGAAGCCCTTTGGAAGATGAACAGAGTGGTTGCATGTGTGAAGTGCCTGATGAGATGTTGTGTCTTAGGCTCAGGAGCCACCACTAGGCCGTTGGGCCTTGAACAATTCCCTAAGGCAGCCATCCTGCTACTTTAGCTGCTTCATCTCTGACCCAGGAAGGACAGAATCCACGCAGGAGCACATGATCCAAACTGGGAGGGGTGGCTTGTTATTTTGGGTACCGCCCATTTCCATTCCTCCCCCTTGAGACACTTTTTCTTTAGAATAAGTGTTCCCTTCTTAGTCATAAAAAAAGATGAGCAAAGAACGGGAGTTAAGAAAAAAGATCTCCCCGTGCCCCTTGGAAGGCCGTGGGTTTGCCCCTCTACTCCGTCTCCTGCTCCATCACAGCCCACTTCTCCCACTGCACTTGGTCCTCAAAATCCTTCTCCAGCCACCTCTCCTGGATTCACTGCCGACTAAGTGGTTGGCATGCAAGGTGGCCCTGATGTGCCATTCTCCACCCACGTGTTTTGTTACGCTTTCATGCTTCTGGCCATGTCTCAGGAAGGGGTCGTAAGGGCACTGAACTTCACCAGGATTGAGAACTAAATGGGCGGGGGCTTTGACTTGCTGCAGGAAATGTTCACGTTAGACGCCTTGTCAGCCAGGAAACCCTGGCAGGCGGATGAAGCAAAGCCTGGCGATAGAGATCAGTCAGGAGTCGCCTTCTACATTTTAATTCTTTTTCTGTCAGGGAAAAGGTTTGATGTTGACATTCCTTCATGCTCTAAAAGACCAGTCACTTTTACTTCCTGGAAATTGTATTAGGTCTCAAAACACTTGATAGGAAGACCATGGGATTTCTCTTTCCTCATAGAACGAAAACCCTATTCACGCTAACCCAGTCACCACCTCCTCTGAAAGCCGGGCATGACCTAGGTGACCCCCGTCTGACCTCTGCCCTTGCTGTGTTTTGCCCCCATGACCTGGAGTAACTGCCTCAGCCTTGTGTCTCCATCCGCAGGGTATGCTCAGCATCTCCCTAGAGTAGCTTATGGCCGAAACCTGAAGACTAGTCAGCCAACAAGAACAAACAGCTCTGCAGGAGAAGAGAGAGCACGGCAGGGGAACGTTCTGGAAGCCAGGCTCTCTGGTGCTGGCCAAGCCACTGACTCGTGTCTTAGGTTCACTTTGTCTCTCTTTGCTTTAGGACATCTGCGTGTGAAAATGACTTTGGGAAATATTTGGTATGGTTTTCTTAAGGTATTGAAAGGAAATATTTAATAAAATGATAGATATGAATTATAGGCCAAGATTTAGAAGAAGACTTTAAGACTTAAAGACTTAGGGTTTCTACATTTCACTTGAACTGTTAAAACCTCAACACCAGTCGCCTGTGATCAATTATATATAATGCAACACCTCCAGCAACTAAAACTTATACAAAAAATTCATATAAAGAAATATACTCAAAAATGCTATAGACAAATCTAAGTAGAATTTTAACAAGTCTTTCAGTAATGCACAGATAGGCATGAAAAAGAAAACAGAGAAATGAACGACAAGGAAAAGAATAGGAAACAAAAAATAATATGGCAGATTTATGTGTTATCATTTTAATAATTACATTAAATGTAAACAGTCTTCTTTATTTGTAAAAGGCTCAAACTAGGAACAGCCAAATTTCCCTCAATAGACAAATGCTTAAAAAAACTCTGGCGTAGCCATATCATGGAATACTACTCAGAGATGAAAATGATGATACCAATGATACAGCCAACAACGTGGATGGATCTCAATGGGATTATTATGAGTAAAAAAGGCCAATCTCCAAAGATCACATACTCTATGATTCCATTTATAGGACAGTCTCTAAATGAAAAAATAACAGAGATGGAAAACGGATGAGTGGGTACCAGACTTTAAGCCTGATGGGGGTGGCAGAGTGTGGGCATGACCATAAACTGGTAGCACAACAGATGTCTTTGTAGTGATAAAAATCATCATGTATGTTGATAGTGGTGGTGGTTATATGAGTTTACACGTATGATAAAATGACTCAGAACTATGCACACATATTGTACCAATGTCGATTTCCTGGTTTTGAAATTTACTATAGTTACATAAGATGTAACCATTGCGGGAAATTATGTGTATTATTTTTGCAACTTCCTGTGAACCCATAGTTATTTTCAAATAAAAAAAATTAAAAACTATCTTGCAGCCTAGATGCAGCAATAAACAGATCCTTGTACATCTGCCAAGTGCTAATTGATGACAACCTTAACGTTCCTCAACCATCCCAGAGTTAAGGCATTTCAGGAGAAAGAGGACCTCAACCTCAGTTCAGTGGACCAATCTAAAGTTATCCGTTGACTTTGTCCTTGAAGATTCCTAAGAAAGATGCTGAAATAATGAAAAGACAATGCATGGATTCTCTATCCATGTTCCAGGGGCTCTGGTGATGGCTGGGCACAAATAGCAAGTAGGATGGGGGACCTGGAACCAGCAAGTTGCTCTCTTCACAGTTCTGAGTTATCACACCTTGCCCCTACCCTCATGGAAGCAACATGACTGGGTGTTACTGGAAGGACACCAGGCTTGGTGCAGAGAGTGGGGCTTAAGTCAGGCTTCTGCCTAGAAATGGGTCTAAGGTCATGGCTAAGGATGGAGCCAAGAGGAGACATGAGCAAGAAGGACAAAGAGTAATATGGAAGGTCTGAGCACCACCTACTGAAGGTCACCGAGCTCTGTTGCCTGTGCCCGTTGAGCCAAGAATGTGAAAAGCTTCTAAACGCTGGGGCGCTCATTACCCCACCAGGTTGTTTATTTCGCTTCTGGTTCTAGCAATTCTGCTCTAAACTTGGGGGTCTGAGTCTCTCCAATTGCCCTCCCTTGTGCTTTACCGAGAAGCCCAAGGAGCAGGGTTCTCTCCCCAGTGGTGGAGCTGAAGTTCTCTTTATGAAAGTGATCATGTACATTACAGATTCTTAGCCTGCCAGCCGATCAACAGTGCTGACCTCTGATGAGCAGGGCTGAAGGAGCAGAAGTGGTGGGGAGGAGGGGTACTTGAATTTTAGCCCCCATGTGGCCATCAGTGCTGCCTCTGCGAGTGTGACTGATCATCCCGGAAGATCATCTTTGGGGAATTTATAGCTTCTTATGGTTGGTTTTCTAAGTTCTCTGTCCTTCATTATCATTCAAAGATAAACTATAAAGGAAACTCTGACACTCAACTTCTCACCAAGAAATGAGTTTCACCCTACACGTTATATTTAAGGAAGCTGTACAATAGAACATTTAAGAAATTACAAACACCCAGATGCAAGCAGGCCCCAAACACAAGCACTGCCTTACGCTCAACAGCTTCGTCTGGCCCAGGGACACTTTTGCCTTGGTGACACGGCAAGTGAGCATCCCAGACCTGTGTGCAACAGAGACTTGAGCAAGCAAGAGCCAGACAGGCATCCTAGAATTGCACATCTCTGAGTTTTCTCAGCTCTGGGCTCAACATGAACTGAGACCACTGGGAAGCAAGCTAACTGAGCCAGGTCAGGCTAGCGTCCCAGAGAAATGTCTGTCCAGAAATAAGTCCAGATGTCAGGGCCCTGCTTTTTCAGAGAATCAATACAGAAAGTTATTACACTCTGTAGTGGTCTCTTTTCATCTTTTATAAAAAGAGAAATTGCCTTCCTTGGGACCCACTACTCTTTAGACAAGGACAAATTTGATATTCAGCACCAAGAGAAAGAATGTTCCAGAAAAATAAAAAAAGGTCACAGAAACCCTCTGTTTCTTCTTATCTGTCCCTGGAAAATGATGTAAGCCAGCACAACTGTTTTGTTTTTCTTAGTTTCAGGACAATTCGAGTAACTCAATCACTCTAGGCACCTGACCATATCTATTTTTTTTTCTCCTTTAAAGGAGTTTTAAGGTAACTTTTAAAGGATCATTGTACTGTATATTTAATTTTGAAGCTGTTTTCAACCCTTTGTGGAAGGGTACCGATAACTTAAGTCTAAGGATGTGTGTTTGTTCACATGGACATTCTCAACTGGCCGCCCACTCCTGACTTCGGATATAGCCTTTCTGTTTTTCCACCTGGTCCCCCTCACATCTCAGCAGTTCCTGCCTGTGTCTAACATGGTGGAGCCATCTAGACACTCACCCAAGGGCTCCGGCTGGCTTTATATCAGAAGCCCCTATAGCCCTGCAGAGCCTGGCTCCCCACGGCTGTCCGACTATGCCCCATGCTGCCTTCAGAATGGTCTAGTCTTGCACCAGGGGGACACACAGATGGATTATGGGTCTCAAGTTCATCCAGGGCTTTGCAAGTATTCTCCAGTTGGGATTCGGGCCCACAGATCCTCCTCAGAATTCAGTTACAGAAGCAGCCATTGCCACTGGAATTGTAGGCAAAACTCTGGTACCCAAAAGCTCTGGTTTCCTATATGAGGCGGATGGCCTCCAGAGGGGCCACATCAGTCACCAAGAGCTGGGAGTTGAAGTTATGAAAACCTGTAGCCCAAGTCAAGCATCTTGGGCCAGTTGAAAACCTTCAGGATGGACCACGCACCTCCCTCAGAGATGAGAAGCTCACGTGCGCCAGCATCCGAATAGCAGCTAGGCGTTTATCAAGACTCACTGTGGGAACCAGGCATTGCCCTTGGTAATCCAACTGGAAAATGACCAAGTTCATTCCAGGCATGTGGCAACGGCCAGCCAAGCCCTCCTAAGGCTGGGGGCCACTGTTGCCCTCCCTCCCTGAAGCCCCTGAAGGCACAATGTGGCTGGTGGGAGAAGGGCTGGCAAGGAGAGACGCAAAAGAGCTGAGAGCACAACCACCCACCTGTTTTCAATCAACCGTTCCATAAACATGCCTAAAATACACACCAGGTGATTCTGAAACTAAGCAAAGGGATGATAACATTTATCGAGCACCCACTCTGAGCCCAAGTCAGTTTGGTCTCAAAGCCCACGGCTGGCTGCTGTAGCAGTCTTGCCATGTGCTCTGGCTGCTTACATGGTCTCAGAGCCTGGGACCAGAGCACCCACTGGGGCTTCCTCATTCCGTCGAAGCTCATCTTCCGTGAGCTTAGACAAGCATTTCTCTGGAGCACTGTGCATTGTTCCCAATTGACCCTGGCAGCTTTCCCATTTTATACTTCCCAAGGGTCTCTGTGCTTGGAGCTGCGCTGGGGCTGTGCCAGGCAGGCAGAGAATGGCCCTGGAAGAGCCTGCTCCAATGGGCTCACTGGCCACAATGGAGAAGATAAACACAATTCGAGTAAAATGAGCACAGTGACCAGCTGTCCCACAGGTGTGAGGTGGTGCGTAGGCTGGTGTCCAGGGTCATCCTTATGATTGAGTTAGGAGTAATTTCCACCCATTTGACTCATCCCCAGATCGAGAATTATCTTCCTGCCACTTGACGGTCATTTTTATACAGACCCCCAGCTTAGTGGCCATAGCCACGATTTAGCTCCTCTTCTGCGTTCTTCCTCTGCTGCTCCCTACCTATCTGGGACAGAAATTTAGAAGCTTACCTGTGTGGCTAAAGGTATGCATTGCTGGGGCAAAACATCCCTACAGACAATCTGAGAACAGCAGAACAGGGATGGACAGAGTCCACTCACAACTGTAGGGACAGCCACGTGACCACTGAGTGATATTACATATATAATTATAAGACAGTGATCTGCAGAGACAAATGGAGTCAGCCAAGTGGCTCGTGTCAAAGTTGATGCAAGGAGAGAGAAGTTCCGGGGAGAGAGAGAATAGACGTATAGCTCCTGAGTGCCGTGGTCCTGGGGGAGCTCTCTGCTTGGAGCAGTGGATGGCCAACTGCTTTCATTGACCCTTCAGTATTCTCCCCTCTTGTGATGACAGAGCCTTGATTCTTCTGGGGAACCACCCCCCTCTCAGTTTGGTCTATGTTGTTGGGTGGGACTGACCCCACTCCCAGAAGGTGGGTGGACACGTGACCCTGATCTGGCCTATGAAAGCACTTGACTGGTTCTGGGATGGACCAACCTAACTTGGGCAAATGAAAAGCACTTTGGGGATTTTTGGTAAAATCACTGGGACAGAGCATCCCTCACGTAGTGGGATTCCTCGGTGCCGGACTGTCAGCCTGGAGCTGTGGGGACGTTGATGCTGCTATGCTGGGACAGCCTGCTGAGAACAGAGCCAACCCAGGGGAAATCATCACTGCTAGATGGAGAGCCACAGTGCCCTGTGGACCTACTGAGCCCGGAGAGCCAGCCACACCTGGAGCAGGACCTTTGTGGGTCTGTAGGTATGTGAGGTGATGAACCCTCTTTCTTGCTTCAGTTAGTTTGAAATGGCTTTATATCACTTGCCCTGAAATGTTGCAGAGAAATCCAAGTGTGGACATGAAGGTTTATATGAAACATAAACAATACGAGGTCACCAGGGCTGGTACTCCCCTGATATGCACAATTTGGGCTGTACCACTGTTGAACTATTGGTCTATGTCCATACCAGCTGGTAAACAGCTACCCCACCTCCAGTGGCCCACCGCTCCCTGGGCCTCCTGGATCATTCGCTGGCAAGCCCTGGACTTCCTCACAGTCTACAGCTGAAGGGTTACTATTTGACACAACAGAGAGCTTCTGCCGGCAGCCACTCTAATTGGTCCTTTGAAGGTCATCAATGACCCCCATGTTGCAAAATTCAATGGTCACTTCTCAATTCTTATCTTACTCAGCCTGCCAACATGTGATCAGCAACACAGTTGACCAAGCCTTCCTTGAAACACTTTATCTGGCTTCCAGGATATTGTCCACACCTGCAGTTCCTCCTATCTTTCCGGATACAACCTCTCAGTCTTTTTGGCTGGCTGCCCCCATGTCCTTAACTTCTGAAGGCTGGCGTGCCCCAGGGCACAATTCTTAAACCTCTTTTCCACTTGCACTCATTCTCTTGGTGAGCCTGTCCGGGCTCATGCTGTAAATACTGTTCCAAGTAGACCTCTCACCTGGACCGCACTCTGGAATTCCAAATTCACACATCCAATGGCCTACACGACATCGCCACCCGGATGTCTGACAGTCATTTCAGAATCAACATGGCCAAAGCTGAGCTCCTGATATCCACCACACTCCAAGTAGTTCTTCTGTGGTCTTCTGCGCTTCATTTTCCAATAGCTCAAGCCTAAATCCTTGGTCTTATCCCTAAGTTCTCTCATTCACACACACATACCCCACACTTGATTGGTCAACAAACAAACCCATCAGGTATAGCTTCAAAACTCATCCATCCTCCAAGCACCTCCCACCTTCTTTGCTGCCACCCTGCTGGTCCAGGCCACCATCATCTGTTAGGTCTCCCAGCTTCTGCCTTTGACCTCCTGTGGTCTATTCTCAACACAGCAGCCAGAGTGAGTCTTTTAAAATCCAACTTAGGTCATATCATCCCTCCAGTACTTGCCGTTTATTCAGAGTGAAGCCAGTGCCATTACCATGAGCCCCCAGACTCACCTGAACTAGCCCGTTAACCCTCTCCCCTCTCCTCCCCCTGACTCCTGCATCCCAACCACTCTGGCCCCAACGGAGCCCGCCACGCTCCCCTCGGAGCTTTGCTCTGCTCTTCCCTTGGCCTGAAATGCTCATTCCCCAGTTGTCTGCATCACTTATTTCCCTGCTTTGTTCAAGTCTAAATTCAAACACAGCCTTCTTGGTGAGGGCTTCCCGTACCATCCCGTCTCAGATTTCAACTCCCACCTCCATCTACTTTACTTTTTATACTTATACTCATCTTTATCTAATAGGCTTTGTAGTTCACTCATTTACATTGTTTTCTGTCTTACTCATGAGAATGTAAACTCAACAAGGATGCGAAATTTTGAGTATTTTGCTTGTTACTCTGTCAAGCTGGAAACACCACACATAAGCAATTGATAAATAATTCTGAATGACTTGGTGGTACCCACAGTCATTAAAAATATTTTGAATAGCACTCCTGCGGACACCCGTCCCACCCTGTCTCCACAGACGCCTGGAGAACGCCAGCAACCACCTTCTTCTTCTATTCCCATTCCTAAGTGAAACAAAAGCACGCGCTGATCTGGAATTCACCTTCCGGAGAACTGGGTACCTGGAAAGCGCACCTGGGGACGGAGCTGGACGCAGTCCATTCAATGGGAAAGATGTTCCACATCACTGAGTCATCAATTCACATCTGATTTGCGCACCTCCGTCCATTAATTTAGCGTCTGAGCTTTCGGAGGGTCTCACACAGGAAGGACAGACCCAGGATGGCTCACACCCCGACCTCAGGGCCTGACGCCAAGGCTGGGCCTGGGTTGACACCTCTACAGGCAACCTGCCCCCAGCCACCGCAGGCGGAGGACCCACTTCCTGCCATTTGGGTTTGAAAAAGCCACAGAGCATGTGGAACTTCAAGTCTATTTGTAGAGGTTTAATCGGCAGAAGGAACTGCAGGAGCAGGACGAGGGTCCTGTGGGGATGGGAGAGAGAAAAATCTACAGGAAGGCAGATTGATGTGCTCTTTGCATGACTTCTGTATAGCAGCATCAGTCAAAGGAAGAAAATCAGAGCGAGGCCAGCACCACGCGCAGAGAGCGGCTGGGCTCCACCCTGCCCGTTACCTGAGAGTGAGGGGTTCCTCCGTGACGCCCTTCGCCTTCAAGCCGGGTTGGAAACAGCAGAAGCTAAACAAGAAGGGAAAAAGCATCCTTCTATCAGCAGAGTCAAGACTCCTCCACCGCCAGGGAGATATTTTCAGAGCCAAGCAAGATTTGGGTCCATTCTTGCCCCTCCAGGCCTCATCCTGCCCCCTGATGGTGAACACCAGGCCTGGGTGTACCTCTGAGGCACCCCCTCCTCGGCACCCTCTGGCATCGCACACCCTAGCCTCAATAATAACAATGATAACCAGAGGACAATAGTTATAACAAAAACTGCGTGTTTTAGACGCCTCCCCTGGGCCAGGCACCGGACATTCCCGTTGCGGATTTCAGCAACCGCTGCTGTACACCGGGGACACATGTCATCTTAATTTAAGCCTCCTTGAGCAGAGTGGCGTGAAGTCAGGCAGCGTTCACTGCCTGAGCTGCGGATGGATACGATTTCCAGATTAACTGTGCAAAACTTTAACACACAGAAGTGACAGGAGACAATGAAGGTGAGGTTCAGCATTGCACGTCTCCTTCTTCAGTTTGGTCTGAAACGGAGCGTGGACGCAACTTGAGGAGGCCGTGTAACAGCGGTCCTTGGAAGACCCGCAGAGGAAGGCTCAGGGTCAGCGGAGACGCGCGCAGAGCTGGCGCAGACGGCCCCTCTGAGGGAGTTGTTTTGCTCCACTCTGGCCCTGCCCTTTGGACCAAGCAGCTGGTCCCAGGGCCAGTGAGGGGCCAGGACCAACAGTAAGGCAAGGCTAGACCCTCTGAGCACAAAATGACCCTGGACATTCAGGCCAGGGATGTCCATTCTCATCTCAGAGTTTCCAGCCCAAAGTGGAGCCGAACATAACCACCCCCTCTGTTAACCCAACTTCTATGTGGTCTGTTTATGGCCCATTTAGATTCCCTACAAATATCTTTTATCTATAATTTTAATAATAATAAAAAATAAATAACCACCAGTATTAAAAATTTAGACACTAGCTTCAGTTTCTTAGATTGATCAATCCGTTGGGAGAAGAGAATGAAAACAGCAGGCTTCTCTCTTTAAGAAAAAAGATGTTCCGTGCAGAAATGGGGAAACAGTTGTTTGGAATTCTTTCCAATGAAATATGAAGTTAGAACAACTGAAATTGGCAACTGGGATCAAAAAGAAAGATTAAGCCAAAAAAAAAAAAAATCCCTTGGAAAATTAGAAAATAAAGCCAGAAAATTCTGGAAGGCTCATTAAACAGCTGCTTTCTTAAATATGTTGTGTCTGCACAATTTTTTTCTCCCTTCAGTCACGACTACGGTAACCACTTCAGTCCGGAAAGTGGAGCCTGTTTCCCAGGATTTAGAGAAGGCACTTCTAGAGCCTTCTCTCTACTTTGTTCCGTAATTCAACAGCTCTCTGAGTCCGTAAGTTCTGCCTTGTGTCTAACCTAATTCCTGCTTGCTGTGGGTTGAGAGCAATTCTCCTGAGAACACAGCTGAGCAGTCTCTCTTCCTCTGCTCTCGGTTCCTGATCAGTTTCCTCAGAGGAGGCTTTTCAAACCCTTACCTTTTGAAGGCTTTACTCCGATCATTGTTGTGGAAGACAAGAAACTTGGAATATCCATTTCGGAAAAAGATCTCCAGGGCGATGCCCTATAAAGAAAAACCTCTTTTACTGCTCCTGAAGTTTCCTTGAACGGAGACGCCCCCCAGGCAACAGAGCCACTGGCAGCAGGAACGAACTTGCTGTTTGGACTCTGGCTAGACTCCCCTATTTGCACTCCTTGCCCATAAATACAGCCCCCCCAAACCCTCAATGGACTGCCACAGCATGAGTTTCCCCCATTGTTCTTCCTCTGCTATTCCCGAATAAACTCAATTTCTGGTAATTCGAGCTTGCCTCAGTTTACCTCTTTATCTAGGTTGACGCAGGCAACCCTTTCTGGTTTGTCCTTCCAACCTCCCACCAGGCTGGGGTGGGGAGCGGCGGGGAGTATGAACCCCTGGGTCAAAGTGATGTGCAGAGTCTCCGCAGCATGGGTAGGGGGGCAGGAGACCTCAGAGTTCCTTTGGCTGAGGCAGGAAGCAAGAGCCCCGCCCCCAGGACAAGCCAGGGGCTGACAAAGGCAGGAAAGTGCCCAGTGACATCTTCAGACACTTTCACTTCCGGGTCAAGGGTTTGGTTTCTTGAACCAAGCAGTCATCTTACCAAAAACACCAGGGGAGCAGGTTGGGTGGGTGCAGCTCCCAAGCTTGGCAGCATCGGATGCTGACTACAGCCTCGGAGGCACAGGGCGCTTTGCTAAGCCCATTCTCTGAGCCACTTGGATGTGGCCACACTGACAGCAAAGTCTTTTCTAGGGTATTTGGTTAATGCCTAAATGGACTCCACATGGTTTCCTTTCCCTCCTCCCTTCCAATCCATGCTTTGTAAATAACAGACTTGAAATAGCGAGAGAATGAGTCCACAGATAGGATGAGGCTTAGGGACGAGATGGGATCAGGGAGAGAATTCTCAGGGCTGGAGGGAGGGCCTGGGAGGGGTGAGGCCTGGGCACGGCGGGGCAGACGGGGTGGGTAAGGGTCGGACTCAGAGATGGAGCTCAGCATCCAACAACTGAGTCGGGTCCTGGCTGAAACGAGTTCTCAAAGTCCAGTTCATCAGGCTCCGGGGCAGAAGGAAAGTGTTTGTGAGGACCGTGTGAACCCCCTCTCCCCTGCAGGGGCACCTAAGAACCTTGGATTTTTTTTCTACAAATTAAATACAACTAATGTGCAAATAGATGATGAATATAGAATCTGTGGAGACTACAGCTTGCTCTGACAACCTTGAGTGCCAGGCTCTGACTGTCTTCCAGAAGAATGCAGGGCTGGACAAATGGTGGCTTCGCTCACAAACTGCTCCCACCCCGCCCCCAGACTTGGCCATATTCACATGCCCTCCCACTTCTGGCTTCCACCACTCTCAGGCTAACCAACATCTGGAAACAATCACCGTTTACTAGGGGGAAAGAAACTCGCTTGCTGATAACCATTTGTTACTATATACAACCTCTATGGTTGACATATAATCATAAAAAAATAATTTCTGATACTTACTATGCACCAAAAAATGTGTTAAGTACCGTATATGTAATGTTGGAGAAGACATGACTTTCTTGCCTCTGCGCTGGAGGGAAATGGAAGCCCAGAGAGGTACCCAATTGTGCCAAAGTGGCAGAGCCAAGGTCAGACACTGCCCGGAATAACTGGGGTTGGAGGGAGCATGCTCCACTCATCCCTTTCTAGATGACCCTCCTTGAAAGAAGTGCATTAAGGTCAGGCCAAATGAGAGCCCACACTTTGGGTATAAAATCACTGGACAGGAAGGAAGAGGGCTTGTCAGATTCCAGCAGGCTGCTGGACCCTTGTCAGCAGGGCAGTCGATCCTTTCTAGAATAGTCCCCCTGAAAGCCCTCTCTAAGCTGCAGTTTCAGAGAGCAATATCGAGGCCTCTGCAGGAGGGTCACATGATGAATTACAGACCCAAAGCAATTTACAAATGAAAGCCACTCTTAGTCCCTTCGTTAGGGCCATGCACTGCCCCCTATCAGCCCCTGCAGAACAGAGACCCCGCAGAGAGGGTGGGGGACAGGGTGGGGGAGGGATCCCGCGCCTCTCCTCCTCGAAGGGTGGTCCCTCATCGCTTCCTCTGCCAGCTGCCTGGGAGGTACTGGGCTCTGCAGATGCAGCCTTGCTGTTGGTGAGGTTGGGCTGGTGGAGGCGAGATGTGTTTGAGGCCAGTGAGGGCCCCACAGTTCTGCCAGCTCCCTCTGCCCCTGAGGCCGTGCTTCTAAACCTAGGGATTCATGCCTGAGCTGAGAAGCCTTAGGGTGTGACTTGCTGAAGGCACAACTCTGCCTCTGAAAGGAACCAGCTCTGTTTAGCAGCTGGGTGAGCCCTGGGAGGTGCTGGGCCAGGCCTGGGGCACTGTTTGGAGGGGACCATCAGGAGATCTGTAACCCACTTGGCCCAAGAAAGGACCAGGAGCTTGGGGATAGGTGAGTCAGTGGGGAGGGGAGCCACACCCACACATCCTCCTGTGTGGGACAGTGTCCAGCGGAGGGGGTCCGCGAGGTCAGAACAGGACAGACTGGCACTGGACTCTCCGTCACCAGCTCTGCCATGAGGCATTGGAGCTGCTCCATTTCCTGAATCTCCAAAGGCGGCTCTGGGGCACGTCAAGGAGAAAATAAAGCAACGAGGCTGGATCCTAAATGACGCAGTCAGAGAGGGAAGGGCCCAGTAGCCACATGGCAGGGACTAGAAAGAGTGGAGCAGAAGTCAGAGCTCCAAGCCAGGGGACCAGGCCCAACATAAGGCAGGAGAATTCACGGGTGTGTCCCAAAGGGCACTGGGCTGTGCACAGGCAGGAAGGGGGTCACAGGGGTGTGTCCCTCACATTCAGATGGGGCCTCGATGGCACTGGGACCGCCTGTCCCATGAAGAGATGGCCCCTCCCTTGCTTCCTCCCCGGGGCATACCTGGAGGAGGAAGCGGGCCTGCCGGAGCTCCCTGAGGTCATCGTAGCTGTGGCGTTCGCACGAGTAATGGTCGGAGGACCTGTCTTTGCTGCACATGTTGAAAATGAATGGGTCGCTGATGCTGGAAGGAAGCAAGGCACACAGTGAGAGGGTGGCTGGCGGGCCTGTTCCCCTTCCTGTCCCGCGGCCCCACCTGAGTTTCTGGGGACACATCAGAGAAGTGCTGTGGTCACTGCCGACCAGGGTGCCTGCACCCTTTGACATGATACACCCTTTCTGAGCCACGTCCGTGTCAGGCCCGCCCTGAGGAGTAGGGTGGGGCATCGGCCTCCCCAGGCGAGGGGACAGCCTCCAGGACAGAAAGCACGTGGTGCAGAGCAGGAGTGTGAGAAGGCTTTCTGGGTACAAGGGTCAAAAATGGGTTGAGGGCATGGAAGAAAGGTAAAAGAGATACGTCAGTTATGTTTGGAGAAATTTCAGGCTCCTGGAACACAGGGCAGAAAGATGACAAGCCCCGTAAAAAAATATCTTGGGCTCAGCATGGCCTCGGGCAGCATACAGCCTGGGAGTGGACCCACCATGTCTGGGTGGTGTCAGGTGTGGCATGGGAGAAAGCAGCAGAGAACCCTCAAAGCCCCCAAAGAGGTGTGCAGCAGGGCTGAGAGTGCTGATGGGCTGGAAGACAAGGACCCCAGAGCACTGGGCCCAGAGCCAGGGACGAGCGACATTGTGGTAGAGGCCACCAGGAGTGGAGGATGGTCTGGTCAGGCCAGGCACCCTCTCCCAGAGGTCAGAATGACTCCTGTTGGGAAGAAAGGGAGGGGAGGGAAAGGAAGGGTTGTTAACTTGACTGTTTATTCCAAAGAGAACCATTTCCACACTGAAGTCGCTGAAATAGCTTTAAGTAACCAGAACACCCGTACAAATGGGGACTTGAGAAATCAACTTGATTTCAGTTATAGACAGTTGCATTTGTGAACTTCTGAGCTACGTAGCAAATTTAAGTTGTGTATGTGATCACAAAAGCTCTGATGAAATGCCCTTTTAGGACTTGAGAAACGAAGAGCCTATCAAGCTCCTCAGCCCTCAAGAACTGTATATGCCAATCCAGGACCCAAAGATCCAAGAGCTGAAAGAGCCCCTGTGCCAGCGCCAGGTGGCAGGAATGGGTGAGAAGAGTGTGTTTCACCTCCGCCCCATCCCAGGTCCAAGTGCGGCCCTCACCACTCAGCCTACAGGGCAGGGCACGCACGGAGTCTCCATGCCACCCTTCTGGGGGAAACCACGAGAGAGATGAGGCCATCACACAGGCCGGTAGAACTTCTCCAAGCAATGGTCAGTGGTGGGTGCAGCATCCACAGTGCTGTGAGCTTGGATTCGTGCACGATGCGGAATGGTCACTGCTGGCGGAAGGGAAGGCTGCCCATGTAGGACACAGCCTGAGCCCGTTGCTTAGACCCCTGCCCAGCCAGTCCTCAAGGAGGTGGACTCAGGCCCCTTGCTGCTGCTCCTCCTCCTGCCCCTTCTTAAAGCAATCCCATCAGGCCTCCTGCTCTGAGCCACGTTGCTGTAGAATTGATCAAATACACACACAGCTTTGGGTCTGAATGCTCCTGCCTGGATGCCTTAATTCAAGCCCGCTGCTGACTGAGGCCCTTTGTCCATTATTAATGCCATCATCTGCGGCTAAGCTGAGCTTCCCTTAAATTCCTCCTACTCCCAATGGGGCCACGGTAGCAATTCTAGTTCCTACTCTTGGCTTGGGTCACACAGCACCCCAGGTCAAGGCTCTGGTGAGAACGACAATGATGACTCCTCTGTGCTCCTGCAGCCCCATGCCTGTGGGAGCCACCACAGCAAACATCCTCTCTTCCTTAGCTGCACGTTTGTCTGGTTTCTCTCCCCAGCAGACATGAGTGAGTTCACCAGGGCACAGAGCCGTGCCCAGGGCTTTCCATGCGCGGCGTCTTCCCTGGAGCTCTGGGCATGTCTGCTGCGTGGACTGACAACTGTCAAGATCTAGAACCTGCTAACCACATCCGTTTGCGTTTAATCTGATCTCATAAGAAGCCCTTACTGAGCATCTGTTAATATTATTCCTGTATCAGAAATGAGGAAACGGCCCTCCAAAGGAAGAATTGACTTCTCCAAGGTCATGTGGAACTAGATTCAAGCTGGATTCAAAGCCAGGCCCTCTGCCTTTGAGACCCACCAAGCTCATACAACAATACCTTTGCTCCCCTGAGAAAAGCAGAAGGGCTCACTGGCTTTTACAGAGCTCTCACCACTGGCTCCCTCCTTTCAGTTTACCCTGTGCTCACTGATTCTCAACCCAGAACTCTAAACGCTGATGACATGAGGAAGAATGTGCTGGAAAACGCTTTGAGGAAGCAGCTTTTAGGAGGAAAGACGTCATCTTTCTCCTGCGCGTAGGATTGCATAACCACACAGGGCAGGAGCGCTCAGATCCAGATTCTCTGGAAGTCTTGTCAACAGTATTGAGTGCACTGACGTGAGTCCGAATTGGAGTTCTGCCTCACGCAAGATTACTCACACAGCCATAACTGGGTCTCTTTGCCAACACCATATTCTACATGTTTTGTGCATTAAATGGAGTTCAGATCCCCAAAGTCAATGAGTAGAAAGGAGTAACTGATCCACGTTCTTCTTTAGGTGAGCTGTGGCCTGGGACACAGGATGCTGTTCACAGCTCTTTTGCATGACAGCTATCATGATATTTGCAAATTGTCCAGGGTGGTCAGAGTATAACTTTTAATATTCTTAACTAGGGAAATCACAGTAAACTAAACGATAATCACGGTATTGGTTGATCTGGTCTTTGGTAAGAGAAGTGGATTTCAGACTAAAATATACTTTGAGCCCTCATCCGAAGTTTTCCAATTACTGTCATAACTTAGACCTGGAACTTACATGCAGAATCATTTGCTAGGTCACGAACTCTTTACCAGACTTGGCCCTCTCACACCTTTTTGTATCTGTGGAGTCTACCACAGTGCCTGGGATAAGAGAGAGCTTCAATAAGTATTTGTTGAATTAATTAAACAGAGAAATGATGCCTTGAAATGGCTGACGAAGGTGGCAGAAATATCTGAGTCAAAGCGCCCCTTCACAAAGAACCAGCTGGATGGTTTGGATTCCCACCAAGTGAATCAAGTGCTTGTGAGCTCGGCTGCCGCTGTTATGGGTTGACTTGTGTCACCCGAAAGAGATATGCTGAAGTCCTAACACCCATGACCAGTAACTTTATTTAGAAATAGATAAACAAGAGACATAATAAAGTTAAAATGAGGTCATTAAGATAGGCTCTCGTCCAGTATGACTAGTCTCCTTACATAAAGGGGAAATTTGGATGCAGAGACAGACACACACACACAGAAGAGAATGTGAAGACACACAGAGAGAAGATGCTCATGTGACTTAGTGATGTGTCTACAAGCCAAGGAACACCACGATTGCCAAGCAACATCAGAGGCTGGAAGAGGCAAGGAAGGACGCTCCCTAGAGCTGGAGCGGGAGTGTGGCCTTCCAGCCTCCGGAACGGTGAGACAACACATTTCTGTTTGTCTAAGGCACCCAGTTTTGGGTACTTTATTACAGCAGCCCCTGGAAACTAATATAGTCGCTCTATTCAGCCAAAAAGTGATCCCACTGATAGCAAAACACAAACTTCTAGAAAGGTTCTTAGTTTCTAAGGCAAGTTCCAAAGTACACAGGGCTATGACTGCTGGAGGGCTTGCAGTGTTCTTGAGCTTTATTTGGGATATTTTCATGGTGTAGCAGAGTCTCTTGCAAGGTCTAATGCTCACCTGGACTCAATTCGAGAGCAGTCTTTTCGAGAAACATTTCAAGGTTGACTTAGCTTTATTTTTAACTGGCTTATTTATGTATCTTCCTTAGTCTCCATGGTCAAAATAAGACTTAGTCCCATTGATCTGACAGGATCTAATAGCCCATCTCTGAGAACTGCTTCTCCATGGGTGCCAGCAGTTTCTTAGGGCAGTAGACAAGACCTCAGAGAGAAAGCACTGTCTGGTTAACAAATGCTGCTTTGAGAGATGGTGACTAAAATTACCTCTGTAATTCCCAAATGACATTCCAGGGTAGTAATTTGTTCTCACTACACTCCTGCGTGCATTCTAGAAAAGTACATTTCCAGACATTGGAAGTCTCCTTTGTCATTGCAAATCAAGCGAGAACGTACAACCTGATAACTGGGCTTCTATTAAAACTGCAGATATAGTCAATTCAGCCATGATTAGATGCACCTCATAAACACAATTTACCTAATCAATAAGATCTTAGCTAACACTAACTCGATTGAAACCAGAGGTGGAGAGTGAAGCCATGGATTATGCAAGTCATTACACGGCACGCCATGAACACAGGTAGAGTAGAAAGCTTTCATCAGCTCTCAGAAAGGCTAGTCTGCAGACCCATCGTCCATATTGATCAGTATCAATAAAACATGAGCAATAAGATGGGATGAGCGTGCCAAGTATTAATTATGCTCCTCCTGCCTTGGAAAAGCACAGAAGACTCACAGCGATCGGTCACCGTTTGGTATGAATAAAAGATGGAAATGAGCAGGGAGAAAAATGCCAAGCAGGTTAAAGCATATCTAAATCAAGGGAGGCTGGGCTGACATCTACTCTTCCACACTCTTTAAACTCTTGCTTCCTGACATAGGCTGGAAATGATATGACAACTGAGAGTTAAAATTCTGAGTTATTGGCGGGTAAGACTCTGGGTCCTCTGTCAATAGTCTGAGACAGTGGTTCTCAGTGTGGTCCGTGTGGTCCGTGACCAGTGCCATCAGCATCAGTTGAAAACTTGTTAAAATCTCAGGCCTCTCCTCAGATCTATCAGATTAGAAACTGGGGTGAAAGTAGGTCCCAGAAGTCTGTTTAACAAGCCCTCCAGGTGATTTGATGTATGTTAGTTTGAGAGCCATTGGGGTAAGAGGTTATCTTGTCATCATCTGAACCTGGGTTAACCAGAAAATTCAAGGGCTGTATCTGGATAAAGAAATCTTCACCCAAATGTCTTCAAAAGCAATAGTCAAGGAAAATATACAACTTAATAACCAAACTTGTAGCCAAAGTGCAAACACAGTCCATTTGATTTTTGAATAGTTGTACTTTCTAGAGACAAGAGAATTCATCAGTAAGAGCTGAGTGAACCCATAGTCCAAACACACTTGATCCTAAAGAAGAACCTTGGAATTTCCTGCCAAAGACCTCCAATATTAGTTAGCGTAAAAATGATTCTTCAAATTTTTACCCTAATCTCATGCATCATCCAAGACCCAGGTCTTAGCCCACTTCCTCAAGTAGCCCTCTCGCCCCACACCATCCGCATATCATCTCCAAGTGTGACCCCGGAAAAGTCCCCCCATAACATATTTTGTTCTCCCATGATGATAGTGTATTGCAAACTCTTGCCAAAAGAAACTGTTTCTGCTGCTGATTGCACTGTGGGCCTTGCTCAGCATGAAGGAGAGTGCCTGGTATCTCTCAGAGAATGAGCAATCCACAAGTTGTTGAGTGAGTAAGCTGGGGGGACCGAACTCAACGACCCAAATATCCTAAGGAGAGATCCCCTGTGTCCTGCGGTGCATTCTATATTGGGGGAGGCAACAAGGAGCTGCCGCGCTGTTAGCCATTCCAGATGTTAGGTTTGGGGAACCACAGTCATGGTTGCCTCTGTCTTCAGGTTCTTCTGGGTTATCACATGGCTCAGTTTCAGGCCCAAACCTAAGCCCACAGTAAGAACAAGGTAGGAGGGGTAGGAGTGGGGTTGGCTGAGAAGGAAGACGGAGGCTCAGGGAAGAATCTGCTGGGACATGTTGGGGACTCACTTGGATAAGCAGTGGCGGGTGCAGTAGACGTCGCCCACGGGAGAGAGCGTGAAGTTCTCGCAGACATAGAAGTGCTGGAGGCCAAAGAGCAGGACCCCTTCAGAGACCAGGTGGCCCTGCACGATCACCAGGGAGAACTTCTGTGTCACCTGGAGGGAGAGAGCGCCAGAGTCAGATCATGCGCATGTGACACGTGCCCATCATTCTCATGGAGGGCAGAAAGGTAGTGACCAGTCACGCACTGGGCACTTGGAGGCGAGAGCAGCGCCCTGCAAGAAGGACAGCACTGCCTCCGCGGAGCTGCACTGCTCTTCACAGCTGAAGTGGCGCTTCCGCACCCAACACCCTGTTTGGTTATTTAATCTATCCAGTGCCACCCGCTTCCCAACCAAGGCGTGTGGATGAGTGTTTATTACCATATGGAGCATGTCGATGTCCTTTCTTTCACTTCGAACCCCTCCCCCACCATGCAAAACCTTCCACAGTTAACAGTAAGGAAAGTTTTCAAGGTACGAGGCATCCCTCAGCTACGGAGGGGAAAGAGCTTGTCCAGGGGTCAGCCACTGAGTGGCTGAGCCAGGCCTGGAACTGGGTCTGCCTAGAACCAAAAGCACAAGGCTGATACTGCCGTCTCTGCAAGGCCCAGGCTAGACTCAGGTGCGTGCGGAGGAGGCATGAGCTCCACTCAGATCCCTCTTCTCAGACTCAAGTCACATTCCCCCAGCGGCCGGAAATGTTGGCAGCCTTCTGGAATCACCTCAGCTGAAGAAAGCAACTGGCCCAAGGTCACACCCCCTTCTCAGTGGCAATCCGTACCCAACAACTGATCAGTGCAGGGTAGAAAGGACCAGACCCTTTGCGTCGATTCTGGCCAGCTCTGAAGAACCGCCCCAGACCTCTAGCTCCCGTGGAATCAGCTGAGGTCTTTTGCATCAGAGTTCCACTTCTCCCTCTGTCCAGTTCTGGGACCCTCCCTCTCGAGAAACTTCCTGCATGCACATCTCTGGCTCCTAGCTGGCTCCCCGAGGAAGCTGACCTGGGACAATGTCTTGGTACGACCCAGCATCCTGCATGAAGTAAGGACTAACGGGGTCCTTACATGGAATAAACCCCTGAAGGAACAAGAGATGGAAGAAATAAATTTAGATGATGGAAGCCCAGATGGACCAAGAATAAGGCCAAGGCCAACATCTTCTCAGGGTAACTCTGTGCTAATTCCATACAAAACAGGAACCAATACTTTTTTTTGACTGTCTACTCTATGACCAGCGTCACCATTTTGCACATATTAACCAAAACAATCCTTACAATTGGACACGGGAGGTTTTACTACTCTAATTTAGAGATGAAAGAAAAGAGGTCCCAGACATAAAAATCACACCAAAGATCAGTCTCTGAGTAAGTGGCAGAGCCTGGCACTGAAGCTAAGCTCCCCGCTCACCTTTGGGAGCAATGATGGGGCCACAGTGGTGAAACCTGGAAGAGGAGCCCAAATACCAGCCCAACTCCTGCATCAGATGGGATTAGTCAACATGAGGCCCAAGGCCAGAAGGTGAAGATTCACCAAGGATTTTGTTTCAAGATAAGTGTTAACCTCTATGGTCCAGGACAAGTCATCACTGAACTATTTTTCCTAAGTGAGAACCAGCCAGGAGTCTTGGCTCCTGTAACCCAAGCCTGCTGCAGGCAGCTGGCTCTCCCAGCCTCTCCGGCATCTTCTTTGTCAGAGGAGGTGGCCTTCAACCACCTTCAGAGCCACAGTTCAACATGGACTTATTTCTAACTTCACTCATTCATCCACATGGTCATCTATTCATCAGTTATGGATTCAGTAGCTACTATTTGCCAGGCCCTGAGCCAGGCTTTGGGGAGAGAAGGAAGGACAAGAGAAACAAGAACCCTACCCTCATGGGGCTTAAAACCCAGTGGGAGAAGATGGATGGTAGACATGCACATCGACCAATAAGCTATTACAAATTGTGACACATGCTGAGAGAGAAAAAACAAAGTGAGAATGATAAGGCAGAGAGAAACTTGGAGGGGACACTATCTTAGAAAAACCCTGAGACTTGAAGGATGGACTTGGGGCAGCCATGGAAAAGGTTGGAGGAGAACATTGCAGGGAAAAGGAAAATCCAATCCAGAGCCTTGAGGCAGGAAGAGCAGCTCTAGGGAGCAGGAAAGAGGTCAAGGTGACTGAGATGAAGTGGGAAAGTGGGAGCGATCAGATCACGAGAGCCTTAGATGCCTTGGTGAGGCCACTGGGTTTTATTCTGGTTGCAATTGAAAGCCATGGAGGGGTGGGGATCCTTCCTAAAAGAAGACACTGTCTGCTGGGCAGAGAATAGATTGGAAAGAGCCAAGAGTGGAAGGACGGTGATCATCATGTGGCTATTTCAGTGGCCCTGTGCAGGGATGATGGCTTGGGATGGGGAGGCAGAGAGAAGTGGGAAGAAGGGGAGAAGCGGGTGAATCTAAATAAGAAGAGGTAGAATTGACAGGAACTGCTATAGATAAACTGTGGAGAACCAAAAAATAGGAAGGATTGGGAATAAATGATAAATGACTACTTTGGGACTTAGGCAATTGAGTGGAGTCCCCCAGCTTCCCTGGAAGCGTTCCCTAGAGACGACCACCCTCATCAATTTATTGTATTGAAGGGGAGCAGATACGCCGCCCCAAATACGCCACTTCAGCGTAAGGATCATTTTGAGTTAAAGACACTGGAAAAACATTGGTACCAGCCGGGTGCCCTGGCCTCCCTTTTCTTCCTGAACGCAGGAGCTAGAACTCGCAGGTGAAAGATGCCCTCCCCATACCTGGAAAAAAGAACATTCTTATCACCAGAGACGGGGAGTCCAGACGGAGAGAAAGCTGTACCAACAGACCGTGTCAAACCCACGCTGACCTTCCTGTAACCCCTAGATATTTTAGCTCCTTTTTCACAGACGCTCCTCCTTGCTCAGCCTGAGCACTAAAGTCTCATGACATTTTTGGGTCTTCATCTTCCTGGGAAGGCTGCTATGTCCGGATAAAAATAACATTTGTGTGCTTTCCCTCTGCTCATCCGTCTTCAGTCCACTTAATTCTCAGGCCTGGTGGAGACTCTAAGAGGGCAGGGGAAAAGTTTCACGTCTCCTACAGGATCTTCTTCCAAAGAAATTAAATGACTACGTAAGCATGGTTTATACATGTTCATTTTTATAACACAATAGCTTATTCACACACTTACTGTTCTGCGTCTAGTTTTTTTTCCTTAACAGCTCATCTTGGAGAGTCTTCCCAATCACTCCTTACAGAGTTGGCTCACTCTCATGAATAGGGACAGAACATTCCCTCTCAACTTCTATGACCAATGCCCTATTGATCTGGGGATTGTTTTCAAATGTTTTGACATTACGAGTGATGCCACAGTGACCATCCTTGCACATACGTCACTTTGGACACACAAGTAAATCTGAAGGGTAAATTCCTAGAAGGAGAATTGCATGTCAAGGGTATGGGAATTTGAAATTCTAGCAGCTATGGCCAGATGGCCTCCTGCAAGGTGGCACCGATTTACACTCCCACCAGCACTGTGAGGAGGGTGTGCCAGGCTATTTAAACTTTTTCTCATATCCCTTTGTACAGAGGAGACTCCATGCTCAAATTTACATGGTCAGATGTGGAGCGATGGCACCAGCACCGGCCCGTGATCCTCCCAAACCTCCCTCCTCCCCGTGATGCCCCACCCTCGCCCAACTTCTGTGTTGCCAACAGCAGGGGCCAGACTACATTCTCGTGATCTCCTGGTGCTTTCCTTTGGCAAGAATTAGGAAGCAACCAGAATAAACCAAACCACAGAAAAATGTCTGGTGGGAGCTGGGGTAATAGCTTAAAAATTGATTCTGTTAGAAAAGAATGGCATTTTAAAAACTGGAAAATGAACCCAAGTGAACTATTACCTGCTCTTCCATTTAAATTAGCCCTGGGGGGGGGGGCTCCATCCCCAAGTTTCCTTGTGATTAAGAAATCCCTCATGCCACGATTCTATCGATCACTTTAAAAAGAGTGGAACTTCTGCTTCGTAAGGAGAATTTTTTTAAGATCGGCTGGAAGATGGATTACCTCTCCTGATAGGTGGATAACTGAGTATGTGGCCATACCTGGCCCCGTGTGTGAGGAGGAAGAGGTTGTCGGGAAATCCAAAAAGGTCAGAGCTGAAGTTAGAGGGGCAATAATCTTCTGGAACATTCCATGGAAGCCCAGGCCAGCACGTTCAACTACAGTCAGGCTTCAGTGGGCACTTCTGCCAAAGGGGAAGGTCAACCAGAGGCTCACAGAAGTTCTTTGCAGCATCATGAGTCTGCAATTTGTTGCAATGCCCTAATTTTATAGGTGGAAAACCTGAGGTGCAGAGGTGTCGTATGAGGTACCCAGCAACACAGCACATTCTCTTATATTTGCATGCCAAATCTACTGCCAAGAAAGCCTTAGCCCTCCTTATCTGAATCACACCTCCCTTTTCATATGTCTTCTGCCTGCCTAGATCTTGCTAATAATACATTCTGTCACACCGGCATATGGAGTGAGCATGTTCAGTTTCCGGAAAAGCACAGACTGCTGAGAAAAAGTGAAGTGTCAAAAAGGAGAGCAACTACGTAAATTACATTTATGTTGGCTACCTAGGCACTCCGGCTTCTGCTTTTTTCTACATTCCTCATTTTTAGACAGAGCTCTCAAAGACACTAGCGATCAAAGAAATGTATATTAAAACAATAAGGAGATACTATTTTTTATATATCAATTTGGCAAATGTGGGAAGAAATATAATGCCTGCATCTCTTTCTGGCAGCTCATCTTTTCCGCTGGAGACAAGGAGCAGGGCCGCCCTCTGCAGGCCTGTATGTGTCATTTCCGCCAGCAAGCCGGCAAACAGCCAAGCTGCCCAGCCTAGGAGCCAGATGGAAAAGGATGGAAATTACAACAGTGTAACGTGAAACATATTATAAGTCCTGAAGACTGTGGAAAGCACAGTTCCCAACCTGAGCCGCCTGGACCAAGGATCTGCTTGTTGATGAGTGTTTGCCATTGAAGCGAGTTTCTGGCCGGGACAGCTCCGAACATTGTAAAATCTGGACTGGTGATCTCAGCATTCATTTGAAGAGTTAGTATGTATGAGAATCACCCGGACGCTTTTAAAGTTCACGTTCTGGGCTCCATTCTCGGATGTTCTTGTTCAGCAGATACAGAGTGGGCCCTGGAATCTGCATTTACCACGCAGCCCTGATGATTGTGATGCAGGATCTGAAGGGCACATGGAGAAAGGGACCCAGGGACACCAGTGAGGCCATGAAAGATGAGGTTTTGTCTCACACACACATCTTGCTCACGACACACTCATTCATTCGTTCATGCATTCCTTCACAGCTATGCACTGAACGTTCAGTGTGTGCCCCACACAGGCACGAAGGGAGATGGAGCTTCCTTCCTGGTGCTCACGCTCTAACAGGAGAGGGAGAAGAAGAGCAACTGGGCACTCGGGGGCACAGAGCGGGGTGGGAGGAGGGCAGAGGTGACGTCAGAGAAGTGGTTCCCAAGGAGGTGACCCCAAGGCTGGAGTTAGGACTTAAGAAGATGAAAACAGAGGAGGAGTGGTCTAAGCACAAAGTCTTGAATCAACTGGACATGTCTGGAGATCATAAATAGTTCCGTGTAATTAGAGTAAAAAGTCAGGGGCGTGTGTGTGCGTGCACCCGCGTGTAAGGTGAGGGAGGTGAGTCCAGGGAAGCTGGAGGGCCTGCTCAGGAGAGCCCTTGTGCACAAAGTGTGCCAAAAAGAGTCTCGGAAAGTGTAAGCAGGGATGACACGTGCAGCTCTACAGTTTAGAGGGTCAGTCGTGGCGGTTCTCCCAGCCAGGAGGTTACTGCGTGGAACAGCTAACACGCGTCTTCCCTTTCCACAAATGACCTCGGCCAAAGTCCCTGAGAGGAGCCGGCTGCTCTCTGCCATCCAGAGCAATGATGTCTCCCTTCTAGCCGATTCCTCTCCACCGAGGCCAAACTAATATTTTACATTGAGTTTGCACGAAAAAAAAATAAATGTTTAGTTTTTCACGTGCTGAAAGAGAACAGCAACAAAACAAGTCCCACTTGGGTTCTGACTCCGCACTGGGTCTAGAAGCCCATTTTGTCAAGCGGAGCCTCACTTCTGAGAGCAGCTGCATGGAGGGGGGACAGGGACCATCCCCAACCACTCAGCGGCTGGCAGAGCTCACAATAACATGCATGAAATAAACCACTCCTCATGTCGCAGAGAACCGCTTGCAGAGAAATGCATTTGCGGCTCTGGGAATCATTAACCAATGATGCAGAGGTGGCACAGAATAATTACTGTCCCAGGTATCACTGGCGGCGACCAGACCGCCAGTGTTCACACAGAGAAACGAGTTAGGTGGCTGCTACCCGGGAGCTCAGGTCAGCCCGCTTCCCCACAGGCCTCCGGCTGGGATGGGCCGCCAGAAGCCTGGAAGGAGGTTATGTCCTGGAGGCTCCCGGCCTGAGTCCAGCAGAGGCCATAAAGCAGCACTTCTGAGATGGCTGGAGTGGAGGAGCCAGGTACTCCTTGTGGGGCGGCCGCCCAGCTTATGTGACGGCCATGTAAGGCAGGTGCTCTGGGTTTTCTGAGCGTGGGTGCACTCCTGCCACGCACCCCTGTGGTGGGTGTGCTTTCACTTGGAAATGTAGGGAAAGCACAAGGCTCCAAAGATCCTATGGAGACATCTGAATCAAGGGAATCCCCAGCTTACAGTCAACGCTTGCTGCCAACGGTCTCGACACAGCAGAAAGTGCCAGCTCGGGAAATGCAGAAAATACCCCCCGACACACACACGCACAGGTGCACATGCGCACACACACACACAAACTTTCTGTATCTTCTCTTGAACGCATTCTTGGTTCAAGGGCCAGTGCAATAATCCTTCCTTCCTTGAATTCCACTTCCTATCCTTGACAATAAACAGAGCAGACGAGGATGAAGGCCACAGCGGACCGGGGTGCAGACTGGTACAAGCGGGCAGGTTCGCACATGCTCAGCGTGTCGTGTCCCAGGCAGAGACACTGTGTGTGGTGTGCGTCAACCAGAAAGTTGCAAAGGAAGCCCAGTGGGAGCCAAGAGCCCTAAGGCCCAAAGTGGGAAGGTGGCTGAAAGGGACAGCTGATGTCACTTGCCCAGGACAGAGGGAGAGAGTAGAAAGAGTGAAAAACCGCGTGAACGTAGAGGAAGACAGAGCTGAGATGAAATCCCTGCAATTCCAGTTCATAGCCCCACCAGGCCCCGCTTCTGCCATCTTTAAAATGGAAATGATAAAGGCTCCCTCACAGGGCCTCGGGGAGACTAGATGAGATGTTGGATGAAATGCACACAAAGCAAGGGCTCCAGACATGCAACTGTTGACATTTTTGCCCATAACAGCGATAAACAAACAGCAGAATGGGGCTCTGAGTCCAGGCTGAGCACTTGCCCTGGGCCAGGCTGCCCTCCTGGGCACAGATTGCTGCCATCTGCCTCCCTGGTGCTGGTGGTGGATTCGCCATGGCGGCCAGTGCCTGCTCAGCCGTGCCTTACCGGTTCCCAGAGAGGCTCCCTCCCTGAGCCAGGTCCACGCAGGGCACGCCACCCCTCTGGCCAGGTCCTGAGATGCTCAAGAGAAGACCCAGGTCACGGCTGCAGGCAGTCTGCCCACTCCCTGAGCCCCAACACTGCCCCTCGGCACACCCGGCTGGCTCCCCGTGGACAGCCTCCTGACACAGCTGCGCCCTCTGGTTCAGCAGATCTTTCCAGAGCACAAATGCTACGTGTCAGAGGAGGGAGAGACAAGGATGAATGCAAGCCTGTCCCCGCCTGTAAAGAAATATGGAGCCACTCAGAAATCATTACAGAGCCGTGCGGTGAGGAGGATGCTGGCAGCGGAGTGAGCAGAGTGCCGTGGGGGCCTGGGGCTGTGAGTGCTCTGGGGATGGGCACCCCGGGATGGGCTCACCCAGAAGGAGGCCTCCAGGTGCAGGGGAGCTGTGAGCGGGTGGGCAGGAGGCTGCGAGGCTCTGGCTGGTGGAGGTGTGGGGAGTGGAGGGGGGCCAGGTCACGGAGGCCCCCTCTGCCCCACTGGCCAGCCAGGGCCCGCTCTGCCAAGAGCTCTTTAGTCCAGGCCTGACTCCGCTCTTCCAGCCTGTGGATGTTCCTGAGCTCCCAGGGTCTGCTTCCTTGCTCCTCCCAGCCTCATACTTCAAATTTGGGGGCCTCTTATTTCACCACACATCAGTCCAGGCCCCAAACCCCGCAACTTCCTTCTTTCCCACAAAATGTTGCATTTTGTAGTGGTCACAGAACTCCTAGAGGAGGCCCAGCCCAGCAGGTCAGGTCTCTCGTGGGGTCTACTCTGACCCTCTGTCTCATCATCCTTCATCACGGCAGGACAAGAGGCCCAGTCAGACCCTTGAGTCTCCTGTGTTGTCCAAGCTCTCAACAAGCACAGCCCCGGCCCAGGGCCTGCAGCTCCTCGCCTCACAGGCTCACAGGGCATCCTGGAGGCTGGCTGGGGCCAGGATTGAAGAGGAGGGCTTCTTCGTCGGCTCTGACAGGCCCTTTCCTGCTCCTCAGGGCCATGGCTTATGTACCAGGGTTCCCACCCCACTTGTCCTTCCTTCTTGAAGTGAGAGAACAAGTCCTAAGTTCTATTAAGTGAAGAGCAATGGCCACAGAGATGTTGGCAGATACAGCCCGCGAGAGCTCCCTGCACGGGCACAGTTTTGGGCAGGGACACGCTGTAAGTGGGGGTGGCGGGAATGGGAACAGGTGCCTGTACCCTCCGCCCACCCCATCCCCAGGGAGCCTGACCCCCACGGCCCTGGCTGCTCCGCTCCTACACCTGCTTCCCCAGGGAGCAGGTGTGTCTGCTGGTTTGGCTCCACTGACCCTGGAGGAACTGAGGCTGAACGGGAAACATCCTCTCCCACAATTTCCCGTGAAACCAGAGGCAGCAAATACAACCCAAGGAAACGAATCAAACAATTCATGCAAAGAGCAATTGTCTGGATAATGTCGTGGATCACATTGCCCTTGCAGCTGCTCATCTCCCATCCGGGGGAGCTGACACTCATTTGGGCCCCCTGCCCTGGCTGGGGGCTCCCAGCCCAAAAGGGGACCCCGAGTGCTAAGTAGAAACAGGACAGCTCCTGTTCTCAGCCCCTGCTGGGCTTCGCATGCTCCTGTCTGCACAGCCCGGACATCCTTGCTACCACAACAAGGCTCATGTGGCACTTCTGACAGCTTCCCACTGTGCGACACAGAGGCCAAGGAAGGCTCAAGTTTAAGTACAAGACAGGGGGAGATGGGAGAGCAGCCTCCTGCTGGTCCTGCCCTGCCTCTCAGGGACCAGGAAAGCCAGTCACCTTTTGGCCTCAGGTTCTCACTCCCCAAAAAGACCCCTGACGAAATGTTGCTGGGTGGGACAATCAGCAAAAACAAGACTCTCAGAGACCAGGACAAATACCAAGGGTGTTCACCTGCTGCATGGGCCGGGGCTGGGGCCAGCTCTGGGCTGTGCCTGTAAACTCCAGACCTTGCCTGCAGCCCAGCCCCGGCAGGCTGGAACGAGCAGGCTGGCCTTGGGAAGCACGTGGGAGTCAGGCCATCTGCGAGGCTCTCCTTGGAAGTGAGGACGGGGGTAGGTGGTGTATGGACCCTGAGTGATACCAAATACGGCAGGCTAAGATGTCCACTGATGTCCCCCAAGAGCCTCATCCTTGGTCATCCCATCAAACCCTAATCTAGGTGCTGCTTGATGGGACTTTCCAGATGAAGCTAAGGTCACAAATCAGTAGACCTCAAAATAGGGAGATTCTCTTGGATTATCTGGTGGGTCCAATGCAATCCCATGAGCCCTGAGCAACAGAAGAAGAAGGCAGTAGAGTTGGTGGGAGGGATGCAATGGAAGAGAGGAGACAGGCGGAAGGGTGTCAGAGAGATCCAAAGGGCGAGAAGGACTTGACCGGCTGGAGCTGGCTTAGAAGTCGCAGGGAGGGGACCACAAGGCAAGGAATGGGGGCGGCCTCCAGAAGCTGGGAATGACCCCTGGCTGACAGCCAGCAAAGAAACAGGGGCCTGAGTCCCACAGAAGCGTGGAACTGAATTCTGCCAACACCTGAACAAACTTGCAAGCAGATTCAAAATAATATTTCATAATAATATTAATATATCATATTAATATTAAATAATAAATAAATAAGATAAATGTGTGTTGTTTTAAGCCACTAAGTTTGTGGTAATTCGTCATGGCAGCAATAGAAAATTAATATACCAAATGAAACCAAAGCATTGCCATTGCTCTCTTCTTATCGAACGATGGAAAGAACCAGCATGGAGACAACATATAATCCGCTAATTCCTTACCCCGTGAGGAGAGCAGGAAGGGGTGCTAGGACTTGATATCTGCTTAATATGCACCTTCGTATCAGGGTTTGTCACCTTGGCACTATAGACATCTGGGGCTGAATAATTATTTTCTGCTGTCCTGAGAAGTGTAGGACATGTAGCAGCATCCATGGCCTCTGCCCACCAAGTCATGACAAGTAAAAGTGCCTCCAGACATTGGCAAACGTCCCCTGAGGGGCAGAATTGGCCCCCTGCTGAGAATCACTGCTTTACACAATCCTTTAAGGGCATAAGACAGAGGAAAGAGTTTATAGTAAGAAAGCGCTGATCTCTTAGCTGTGTTTTTCAATTGACTAGGCATTTACTGAGTATCCACTTACCCATATGAACATATTGATATATGATATGTGCAAACGGTTATCAGCTGTTAGTCCTCAGCAGCTGGATATTACGGATACACACACACGTGTGTCTGTATATGTTACATATATATTTTAATATCCATTTTGTAAAATTTCACAAGTAGACATACATTACTTCCATAATCAAAATAAAGCGAACGTGAATTCAAGGTCTTGGTTCCCCAGCGTTTCCTGAATGGCTCCCAGGCCAGCCTGCGGCTAGGCCCCTGGGGGTCTCCATCAAGGCCCATGTGTGCAGTGAAAGAGGCAGACAGGTGAAGGGTGGAGGTGAGCCCGTGTGCCAGGAGCAAGGGCAGGAGGGGATGCAGGGGGAGGTGGAGAGGGAGGGACGAGTTCTCCAGGTCTCAGAGTGGGGAGTGGGGAGGATCGGCTTCAGCGAGTGGCTGCTGGAGTCTAGCGGGTGGCGGCGGGACACCGCCGGTAAACGAAGCAGCATGAGGGAGGGTATGGCGGTGAGGCGTGATGGGGACTTGCAAATTGGCTCCCTGTCCAGAGGCTTTGGGTTAAGCAGGTGTAAGGACAGAGTTGTTACAGGATAGTGTTGCTTAAACTGTTACCCAAATCTGAAAGAAGCTAAGCAACTAGTCAGAAGCTCTGTAGCAGTCCACTTGGCCAAGGCATGTCCAACCCACTCTGTCCAACCCCTGGAAGGAGCAAATCTCAAATTAACCCCCTCCAGGAGTCTCTGTGAGGATTTGCCCCTGGAAAGGACACACTTCCATTTCAGCACCTTGCTCATGCTCATCACAGGCTCTCTGAGCTTGTCCCCTGCTCCGGAAGTCTAGGCTGCTTACCCAGTGGCCCTTAGTTCAGACCTACTCTCATCCACCTGCGGCTGGACTAGCCCTGGGCGCTCACACACTCATCTCTGTGGAGTCCCTGCATGGCTTGTCTGCCAGGCCCTGCCTGCTCCTCTGTTTTGCTGGGGCATCTCCTTCACTTCCATCCCAAACAGAAGAGTTGACCCATGAGACCTGAGGTCCACCCAGCCCTAAACCACTCAACCTTTGGAAAGAGCAGAGAATTCGTTTTTAATGAGAACCCCACACATGCCTGGTTCTGAGCTAGTCTCTTTGTTTCCATCATCCCTTTTAAGCCTTACAAGAATTCTGTGAAATGATTGCAATACCCTTCATATGAAAGATAAGAAAAACTGAGGCTCATGTAGGTTAGACAACACGCCATTTAGTATGTGGCCACGTTGGGATTCGAACTCAGGCTTGTTTTACCCTAAGACTGTGCTTCACCTTCCACACCTTCCTTAGACTTGGGTAAGAGGGGCCCTCTGCTGGGCCCATACTTTAGGGAGACGCCTCTGACCCTCCTCGAGTCATACCAAGAGGACATGCACACCGAGAACCTTGGATCCCCCATCCCGGCTCCAGGCATGCCAGAGCGTGGACTTCCCCCCTAACCGCCCCCACCCACCTCCTGGCCCGTGCGCACTTCACCCCCAGGTCCATCCTTCTGAGGGCTACAGGGCCACGGGTGTGCTTACCCCAGGCCTGAGAGGTGAAGGATGTGGGGACAGCTGAGACATATGTGTCAGGCGTCCAACCACATCCACCAGGGCCCCTCAAGGTGTGAGATGGATCCCTCAGGTGGTCAGGCTGCCGGCAGGGGGCCTGGGTGTTGAACTACAAAATCTGAAACTCGCTTCCCACGTTATTATAAAGGTCAACACAGGAAGTTAAAGTATATTTCATTTAGCAGCTTAGTAGCTTGATTTATGTCTTTTAAGTATTTCGATGCAGAGCACGTGAGCTTCCACTAACACCCTCGCTGTGGACCCACGGACTTAGGAGCACGCCTGCTCGTTTTGCTCACTGATTTTTCTACAGTGAAGAAAGATATCACCTCTTTTCTCCTGGCTGATCGTCTTTAAAGAATAATCGTGATGGGCCGGCCGTATTACCTTTTCGTGATCAAGAAGCTCCTGTAAGATAACTTGTCTTTCCCGACACAGCTCCAAGAAGTCTTCGGAGTGCAGACTTTCGTGCAAGGCAGGGAAGAACGTCAGCTGAGTGCAGTCTCCCGCCACCTCGTCCATCTGCCTCTCGGCTTCCTTTGGTGTCAGTTCATCTGCAGCGGCATAAAGGGGCACACGGTTTTGGCATGAGCCGCCTGCCATCAGCAGGTTGGGGCACAGCCTGGGCCTTGGTCGCTGGGAGGAACTGCGTGGTTCCAGGGCAGATGTGAATGGTGTGGATCCCAGCACGTCCCTCACTGATTCTAAAGTGGACACCAGCCCTCTGATCCAGTAGCGTGGTGAACACATCTTTGGCTCTAGTTGCTCTGGAAGGCATGCCCGGGCCTGGCTGCTCTGCATCTCTAGGGTGACCACAGAGCCACACTGCCAAATTCACCCTCATTAACCGGCAAAGCAGTGTCCTGGGGGGTCAGCCAGCATTTGCTTTTCCTGAGCTCCATTTTGTTTACTCTTTTAAGAGAGTGGGCTTCTTTCTTCCAATTGCAGAAACACTATCTTCTTGTTGTAAACATCTTGGAAAATCCATGAAATTGTGAGAAATAAAACAAACCTCGCCCTTGCCCCCAGAGATGGTGCTCTTACTAACAGCTCCCATTTAGTGAGCACTTTCTCTGTGCTGGGCACTTCACATGACATTTTTTTATCTAGTCCTACTTAGGCTGTGGATTCTATTTCATCCTCACATTACAAATGGGAAAACGGAAAGAAGCGAAGCACTTTGCTCAGGGTCATATGGCTGTTAAGAACTAGAAGCAGGAGCTGAACCATGTCACTGAGTCCAGAGTCTGAGCTTTTAATCTCTAGGCTGTTCGTCCTCACTGTTCACAATTTGGTTTATTTACTTCTGGTATCTTTTCTGTACACACGTGTATATGCATGCACACACATGTAATTTTTGACATGATAGGAATTATAGTGCACTTGTAGTTTTTCTTTTCTCTTATTTTTTTCACTCAAGATTACATCATGAGCACTTTCTGATTCCGTTAAAAGTTCTAGAAAACAGCTGAAACGGCCGTGTAATAATCTATGATGTGTCTATTTCATAGTCACCTAACTCATCTCCTATTTTTTAGAATTACAGATGCTTTCTATCTCTGGACTCCCACGAATGCTCTGTGCCACCATCATCTGCGAGCACATCGAGACTGATTTTCTATGGACGCGTTCCTGCACATGGACATGTGGGCGCCAGCTAAGCACACACCTGGGTGGATTTTTAGATCCTGCTCCCCCGCCCTGTCCTGGGTGTTCACCTGCCCGGAGCAGGCACTTTGCACAGGACTGTGAAGTCAAGGGGTTACTGGTCACTTCCTTTGTGCCAAGAAGTTCATCTCTTTGACCCCCTCCCCAGCTGGGAGTCTCACGTCTGGATGAATGAAAGTGTCTGCTGCTCTTGGTGACAGAGTCACAGGCTTTCCCCCACCAAGAGAAAACACTGTGTAGACACAGGCCCCCAGGAAGGCATGGTGGACAACAGGGGGCCCCTTCTCCCCTCATTGAGCTCGCTACTGGGGAGGGGGCTCCATGCTGGAAACACTGAGGAGGCCTGGGTCCTAGGCCCCCAGGGGCTCTCCATATTGGGCACCAGGAGACTCAGCAGCCATGGCCATAGTCCACAAAGCAGCACATACCCTCCACCACCGCACTCTCCACGGCCACCCGCTCTGAGAGGGGGAGCAGGCCATTGCTCTGAGCTTAGAGTTAGTGGGCTTGGGGTGGAGAGAAGAGAAGCAAATGGGCATTACAACAGCATCCCACATCCTGTGCCGCAGCGGAAGTCCACATCAACCCGGGCGGGATCAAAGCCCAAGGTCCTCGTGTCTGGGTTGTGTTAGGGCAGGCCAGCAAGATAACAAGCTCAACACAAGTTCCAGTACTAAGGTACCAAGTGAGACACGTTTGATCAGAGCTAACGAGCTGTCATTAGGTTCAGGAGATGACATAGCTGCAGCCTAGGATGCAATGAAACTCACAGATAGGGAGTGTCTGAAGCACAAGGCAGACGCTGGCAGAACACATAAAATCTGAAATACAGTGTGTGTGTCTGTGTGTGTCTATGTGGGTATTTGTGTGTGTGTATTTGGATGTGTTGAAGCCAAAATAACCTCTGAAAATAAACCCTGGGTTTTCAGCAAATCAACTCAACCAAATTCTTCCATGAGAATTACACAAATAAAGAGTAAGCATACACATAAAAAAAAAAGATTCAAACTACTTTTTCTTAATTTGGGGAATAATAATGACTATTGTAGCTGTCACTTTCATAGTCAGAGAGCTCAGTATAAAATTATTAAATATCTATTGCATCCATTTTTACTCTGAAACACTTTATTTTCCTCCTGTGTGTTTTGGGTCTCTTACTGAACATGTATCTGCATTGTTTGGGGACACTTCTAAGGTTTCCCCGATGTAGCAAATTTACAAGATAGTTCCCCTGAAAAAATTCTTGTTGCAACCTTCATAGAGAATTCTCCCCCTAACGGAGAGTCTAGGTCTGGAATCGATTCCTCCTTGTTCCAAAGAGCACAGTGATGGAAAGAGTCTTCGCTCCGCCTACTCTAGGCTCGCAGCATTTACTTCCTCAAAAATATTAATTTTATATCTTTAAGAAGATGTCCCAAAAAAACCGAGAATTGGTATAAATATTAAATAAAAGATAGATAAACGGAATACCTTGATTTTCAGCATTTGTCTGAGAACTATCACCATTTCTGTCTTGGCTGTCCTGAAATAAAACCAGCAAAAAGAGAAATTAAATCCTGGATATATATCCCTCCCCCCATTCCACAAATTCACAAACACACACACACATGTGACCCCTTCAAATTACTCACACACTCAAGGCCCAGATGAAAGGGGAGAGAAACGCTAAATCCTAAAGGACCAAGTATTAATGTTCCTGAGTCAAAGGGGAAAAAAGCCACAATCTTCCATTAAGGAAGATTTACAGTAACTACCAAAGATGATGCCAGCGTGGGATTAGATAGTACGCTGGATATCTGTGGTCTGAGCCACCCTGGAGAGGGGACCAGTGACAGGATCTGGGGCTGGACAGTCCAAGAGACCAGAGACCAGGTTTCGTAGCCAAGCTTCGGCTGTGTCCCCAGCACAGTGGGCAGGCTACTTTTTCTGCCTCCATTTCCTAAGAAATGTATTGAGGGAAAAACACTATATACCACAAAATGTTTATTGACAATACATTAAAAATTCAAGTGTCTACTTAATAAATGAAATACAATTTTTTCATCAGGTTTTATAAAGGATTTAACATGGATAAAGATTCTGAGATTACAGGCTGGAGAAGAAACCCAACATTGCAACTCGGGATGAATGTGGAAGGAACTGTTTAGTGTTCCGGTGTTTGGAAGGCTGCCTTCTAGAATACCTTAAATCAGGCTTGTGCAATGAGGACATGGAAACTATCAGCAGATTTCTACATCCACTACCAAATGAATCTAACTGGTCCCCATCCTTACAAAGGCAAAAATGCGAGTTTGACGACGCAGAGTTAAGCCTCATTAGCCCAGGGACAGCCCAGATTCCATCGCCTGGGGATCCAACACGGCCTCAGTGTTGTTGGGTCACCAGCTCAAGCTTGCAGAAATAGCTGAGTTCAGGATATTTGCACTGTAAAACTTGTCACAGGATTTGCTTGTGCAATAATGCCCACAGCAGTGCTGGTTTTCACTGCTCCATGACAAATAACCCTTGCAAGCAGACAATGGCCATCACATGGCTCTTTCCAAACCCTGACATCCAGATTATTCCACTGGACTTCTGTAGATGTCAGTGTGGTACTGGGTCGGTGGTATAGAAACGAACCACACACCTACTCATTCACTCGCTCATGTATTCATTCATTCAGGTTGTAGCATAGCATCCCTTCTATGTCCCTGGGAGGGTTAGTGAGTCTTTTCTTCTATTAATCAGCATCAAAAATAAATTACAGCCCTCTTACATTTAACTGTATACATCGTCTCCCACCTGCCCACGCCAAAGCAGACCTTCAGCACACAGGGCAGAATCCTGGTGAAAACAACGTGAGATGGACAAGCTAAGGCGACGCTGCCCTACGCATTTCCTGCCTGGCGGCGTCATTGACTTGCTGTGTCTAACTCTTACCTTGAGCTTGTCTGCACTCAGGGCCTCTAGCGGAGACAAGCGTCTGATGCGTTTCCTCATGCGACTGGGTCCTTCTCTCCAGTCCAGTTCCCACCGGGAGCAAGGTGCGCCTTCTGCCCTCTGGTCCCACAGGCCCAGCTCCCCAAACAGCTGCTCCTGGATCCTGGCCCAGGCGTTGGCTGCCTTGATGTCACCACATCTCTGCCTCTGGGAAGCAGAAGTCCAGTGTCACTTTTGGACACATTTCCCCAAAGGCCTGGACCCAAACCTCCTGGGGTGAACAGATCAATAATTGCTTGAGAACAACAACCCCCTATAGGAGCCCGGAGCATCCTGAGAGTATGTAGTGTATTCTCTGGAGCCGGGATGAGGCCAGGAGAAGAAAGCAGTTTCAAGGATTATAGAATGTTCACAGAAGCTAAACTTCTGATATTAATGAAAATAATCCCCCCAATAGCTATGAAATCCTCAGAATTTGCATATGTGGCCCTTGACTGTTATACGTTCTGCTAGAGCATAACTGAAACCCTCTGTAAAATACATCGACGCCCCTAAATGACTTTGATATGCCACGTCGGTTTCATACATCACCTGTCAAGGAAATATTTCAACTCAGTTCGGACAATAGAATCAGCTTTGTCTGCAGCGTGCACTTTTGCAATTATTTGAATATTTGATGGTATTTGCTCTAAATTTCAATTTTTTAGAAAGCTGACATGTGAAAGTGTAAAGAAGCATAGGTCTGATAAACTTAACATAAAGGGAAAGAAAGTCGTCATCCTGGGTTAAGCTGAGCCCCTCACCTGCTCTGTCTCATTTCCTCCAGCCAGTAGCACCGTGAGTAAGTAATTTCTATTATCTTCATGAAGAGACCAAGCTTGGGCAGGGAGAGGTGGGTTCTCCAGGGACCGCCAGGTGACCGAGCTGAGATGTGAATCCAGCCTGTCTGATTCCAAAGCTTTCGCTTAAGCCTGCGTGCTAGATGCCTCTCCCAGAGGGCTTGTATCATTTTATGAACTCCTGATTTCAAAAACTGGCGGGCTGAGATCTAGGTGCTGCAAATCTGGGCCATTAGGAATGGATAAGTTGTTCTCGGAACCTGAAAACTCCCATGAAATGTGATGGATGGTGTAGTGCTCAGCACATGGTCTTTGGCATCAGATGGACCCAGGTGGTCATCACTCTCCTGCTGTTCGCCAGCAGCTTCCTCCGAAGGAGGCTTGGCTTCCTCATCAGTCAGATTTGGCTAATAACATTACCATAATAATAAACCCGTGAGCTTATGTAAGGATCAAATGAGACAATATTTTCAAGAGTTTTATGTAGTCCTTTCCCCAGCTGGAGCAATTAGTATTATTATTGTGAATAGAGCAAATCTTATTTCAAAACAAGATGGTCTTGTTTCTCCACAGTTCTTAAATTCAGATCCAAAAGAGTTACCGCATTTTACACAGTACTATGATTGGTCAATAGGAACTCCAGAACAACGACTGTCCACAGCCATTCACAGAGATTTGGTTATTGAAATGAAGGCTTATTCCGGGGAAATATTTCAGCTCCCTGGAGATTGTCTCTGCATTTGTCGTAACATACTGAGCTTCATAGAGAATGAACGATCCTGAGCTATCGGGTTGTCCGCCCTGGGTTTCAAATTAGTCATTTAAGATAACCCCCTCCACCCAAGCCTGCCCCTAGGCAACCTGGACGTCCACGGCTGCCTGTCTTCATCACAGGGCACGTGTGTCATCTGAAATATCTGCAGCCAGACAGACGTGCGTCAGTGGGGAGACCCCTCAGAGAGGAAGGATGGTTCAGTCCATGATAGAAAGCTGCCTGTGGTCCCAGGACAGAGGACCTGAGATGATGAAATGACAACAGCCCCGAGTTCTCACCCCTGCAAGGTGCTCTGTAGTGGCCGTGTTTCCACACAAGGAAAGGTCCTCTCTCAGTTCAAAGCTTGAGTGGGCCAAATGCCATGACGGGGACACAGAGGCTGGGATTCTGGTGTGTCAGAGGGAGCTGTGATTTTTGGCTGAATGGAAACCCTTGGGTAGCATCACTGGAGATTTTCCTCTGGGCAAACACCCTTCCCCGCTACTTCAGTGGGGCCAATGCCGCCCCAGCTTCAAGGTTGAATGTGGCCTAAGTCTGGCTAATCCACATGGTGACAAATGGTCATAGGATGGGCTGGCGAGCATCATTCTCCAGGACTGGGAATGGTGCTCTCTGGAGCCCATACAGAGGAGACAGTACAGATGGGTGGATGTGTACACATTCACGGCTGCCCCCGATCCCCCAGCCCCAGGGCACCTTTATGTGCATCAGGAGAAATGGTCCGCCAGGTTCAAATACAGCTTACAGGCATGTAGCTCAGCATGAGACAGCCCTTTGTGCAAGTCAGAAAATGGTTCCCCATCCTTCACACGATGCCTGTCTAGTGCCAGGATGTACAGCTGGGGGAGCAGAGGATGGCTTCACTTCAGACTCACATGCTTCCTCATCCACGTGCCCTGTGCCTCAAATGTATTAGTAATCTCACACATTTGTGTGTGCATGTTTGTGTGAACATGTGTTGTGTGTGCGTGTGTGTGTGTGTTTGTGTGAAAGAGAGAAAGAAAGAGAAGAAAGAGAGAAGAGACAGATTCCTTAGAGCAGAGTTCAAATACCTGGAACCAGCTCTTCCTGAAGCCTGCTCTTCCCCTGGATTTTTCAATAACACAAAACATTTCATTTCTTGCCTAAGCCAGTTTGAGTTGAGTTTCGGATACTTGCATCTGAAAGAGCTATGACAAAAACTTAGTGGATATATAGAGACTGAGCAAGAAATGGAATGAGGCTGTTGGCCCTTCGGGAGCTGAGAAGAGAGTGTGACGGAACACTGCCCCTCACACGCTAAAAGGAAGGCCATTTCTGGGGTGGCAGGCATCTTGCAAAGAGCTTTCACTAGTAAAGACTGGCTTTTCAAAAATAGCATAGACAGAATGAGGCATTTCTGTAAATTATGATGAGGACTCGATACAAAAACAGGATGGTCTGGGTACAGAACAGGGCAGACCCAGAGCAGCTGCACAGCAGAGAAGAGCACGAATAGAACTCGGAAAAGGCAAGGGGAATGTGGGCAGGGTCAGAGCAGAGGCGAATGATTTCCCCAGTACTTCTGGAGTGACAAGTAATTCGAGAGACTGAACATGAGAACAGCCCAATTTGCTGGCGATAGAATGATGGAACATGGTGATCCCTAGGTTAAATTCCAGGGCACCGGCTAATGTTATCTGGTCCTGCTGTGGTGCCGTCTCCAGCCGCCTCTCTGTTGTGGGTGAAATGCCACTAGAGAAGTCTTTCCTGGCTGGTTATTGGGAACCCTGTTGGCTGGGGCCCCTGAACCTCGTCATCACCCCCGCTGTGGGAGGAGTTCACTGAGTGCATGTGGGACAAGCTGTCCCTGAAGAACGTGGCAGATTTCACAAGGCTGATTCCTGTCCAGAATTTGGACTTGTCTTTTCTGCAAGAGAAGCAGGGCCTGCACTGGGAAAGCATACTGCCCCTTAAAAAAAGCAGGTGAATGTGCCAGACCCCATTATCTCTGCAGACGGTGATTACCTCTGCATTCCTTTAAACATCAAAACAACCTTTCTTAAATATTTAAATACTTGGAAGGTATCTTTATGGATTAGCTTCAAAATGCTGATTTTCCCAAAAATACCTCAATCACCAGTAAAACCCTGTACAACTTTCTCTGAGACCCAGTCAGGCCCCCCTGCTGAAAATAAGCCAGGCCAATGTTCTAGAAGGCTGGATCCTTTCCTGCTGGCTCAGCACCTCTGCCAAGGCTCTGTCCTTCCCATGTGAACTTTCCATCTCACAAATTTCAGCAGAAACTCATGAAGTACCACAGGGCACATCTCTCCTGGCCAGGACCAAATTGGCCAGGCTCTTCCACCATAAGAAGAGAAATGGTCACGCCCTTGACAGGATGCTGAATTGGAAGTATAGATAAACATCTTCTGCCTTGAAATGGAGCAAGTGTGATGAAGATGTCCGTAAATAAAGGATGTAATCCTAAACAACTCATCTTATTTTTCCCCCATTGGCAACTGAACTTATTAGCCACATTGCTAGTCCTGAAAGAATTCGGTGACTACAAGGGGTGGGGCACCGATGTGTCAGAGCCTGTCCCAGGGGCATGGATACCACCCAAATAAGCCAGCAAGGCACCAGCCCAGCTGTGAAGGGCAGTCAGCAAAATTGGGGTGGGGTGGGTGCTTCTGGTGAAGCCATTCACCAAACTGACAGTCTGTGAAAGACCAGCTTGAGCAGTTGGAGAAAAAAGGTGTGCCCACTGATTGCTTTGACAGTGGCATGGCCTGGACACCCCCAAACCTCCTGTCCCACCCCTGCCATGTCTGCAAAACTGCCCCCTCCTTGCTCATAGGATAGCCTGGGAGGGGATGTTGCTAGACTGTGTGTTTCTGGAGTGCAGGCTGCACAGCTCATGGATCCCTATTGTCAGGGGCATGTTGTGGGCTCCCAAACGAACTGATATGGAGGGACTTGGACCAGCTTACTCGACTTAAGTTGATCAGAGCCTATGTCATCCCCCCCATACTTGGGCACAACTGTTTCACCATTCCTTGACCCCTCACGCCACCCCAGGCACACCTACTGGTGCCTTACACCACCCCGCTCCTCTCCTCGTAGCACAACATCCTAGCATTGGCCTCATCACCCTGTTTGTGTCTATTTCTTTACTTTTGGTCCCTCTACTGAGTTTTAAGAACCTTCAAGGCAGAGCAGGGCCATTATAATCTCCACCTTTCCTATAGCCAGCACAGGCTTTGGAACAGAGAAGTTGTAAGTAAATAACATAAATAGTAAGCTTTTAATACAACATGTCGTGTTCTGTTAGCAGCAGTCATTTTCAAAAATTTTTGTTAACAACAGTAACACCAACTAAAAATTCTCTTCGCAGCCATTCCATAGCCACAAACAGGATATCTATGCTCTGCCAGCCACTGGCTAGGTGCTTCACAGTTGCTCTTAATCTTCACAGTTAGGGGTTATTATCCCATCTCAAAGACGGAACCCTGAGGCTTAGGTCGTAGGCAGACCTGAGCTTCCTCTCACGGGCATGACAGCCAGTGCTGTTTACTTAGACAGTACAGAAATCAGGCCTAGAGAGGTTTTTGAAATATCCAAACCTGCCCTCATTAGTGGCAACCCGTTGTCTTCAGGATAAAACGCAAAAACCCTAAGGTGGCAGCAACTCTGCCTGCCCCAGCCCCAGCTCAACTCTTGCTACTTCCCGGCTGCTACTTCCTCTTCTTCAGGTTAATTGATGACATCCAGCTCTTTCCTGACTCAGGAGCCTCACATATATGCCCTCCACTTAGCCAAAAACCCTTCCTCGAAATACTTTAGCCCGTATTCCTCCTCCTCCTTCACATCTCAACTTAAAGGTCACTTCGTTAGAGAGGGCCTCAGGTCTGCCCAAATTAAATTCTTTCCCCATTATAATCTCTCATTGTCACCTGTATTTGTCATGTCTATTGCTCATCAAAAGATATAATGATCTATTTCTTTGTTCAGTTATTTAATATATGTCTGTTTTTTATAGTGAAGCTATCTGAGAGGGAGGCCCATATCTGCTGTGTTTACAATTGTACCCCTAGCTCCTAACAAAGGGTCTGAGGCACCTGGGGCTCTCAATACCTCTTTACTAGTGGATGAATGAGGAGATGAGCAGATGGACAGACTGTCTGTCTCATCAGCTGCTGGAAGAGTAGGTCCAGCGCACAGGTCATGAAAGAAGGACTGAATTGTTGATGACCAACTATTGACTTAGGCAGTCTAGCACTTAAACCAAAGGGCCTTCTGATTCTTTATTTTAGGTTCAAGATAGATTCCAGTCTACTAAGTAGAGAAAGAAACTGTTGTGTTTCTTACCTGCACATGATCTTTGTATAAAGAGGCATATAGCTCCTGTCCTCTTCTTCTGTAGTTCTCAATACATGACACAAAATCCTGGAGAGGAAAGAAAACCAGTCACAGTTTAAAGACAGTTGTTATTTTAGATAAGGACTTCTCTACTCTGACCAATTACCAGAGGAAATAACACCAACAGGATTTGTTGGCCAAGTCAATCACAACCTCATGAATAAAGACTTCGCTTATGCTGATCCACTCACATACACATTCATACACTTCCACTTCCAGGTATGATGAACTAGCTTGTAGCAGATAAGCTTTCCTCCCAAGAACAACTCTAAAAGCTATATTTGAATAATCTGCTTTAAGATAGCAGAGGGCAACCAAGAGAGCCAAGACTTAAGGAGCCAAGATCCTGGAGAGAAAGAAACCTCACTGAGATGTGCATAATGCCCAATATCTGTGCATTTTCATTTTCCCTTGAGAAATCTGCAAGTTTGCAAATAGCACAAGAGGCTGAGAAGCTGAGCAGAAAGAGGCGGCTAAGAAGCAGGGAACCTTAACAGAGCTTTTGGAACTCTCAGGTGGCTAGGGAGACAAAAATTGGAGTTCAGGCCCACCAAGGCAACCAGAACATAAGGAAACAAGAGCCCCAAAGTAGTATAGTAAAGAGAAATAAGCCCAGCTTTATGCATTGATGTTCCCCTTTAAGTAGCTGCTGATTCATAAGCAGTGTGGGGCTGAGAGGCTGAGAAGGTAAGTCAAGCTTCCAGCAGCCTCAGTTTGTAGAAACTAACAGAACTTGGGTTTTGACGTGGGAGCTCTGAAGGGCTGCACCACAGGGATAAAGGAAGGCTAGAAATAGACCAGCCCTTACAAAGCTGAAGCCCAACTTCCAATGAGCTTAACGTCTGAGGACATTATGGTGATCGGTCCCTACTCCAAATACAAGCAGATGACAAAGAAAGTCCTCTCTGGAGAAGGATCACATTATCCAAAGCCTCTAATCAAGAATTTTCATACAAAATGTTCAGCAGTCAAGCAGAAATTACTAGATGTGCCCATAAACAGGACCAATAGAAAAATAGACAATAGAAACATACCCACATGTAAAGATATTAGAGTCATCAGACATGGACCTTAAAATAATGTAAGTAATGCAGTCTAAAAAATCAAATATGGAGAATTTTATAAGAGACATGGACTCTATGAAAAATAACCAAATAAAAATTCTAAATCTGTAAAATGAATTAATTGAAATTAGAAACTCCACAGGTGAGTTTAGCATCAGAGTGGACACAACTGAACAGAAGATGAGTGAACTTGAAGAAATATCCTTGCTAAAATATGATGAGATGAAAGTACGGAAATATAAAAACAATAGAGAGTTAGATACAGATGTAATATGCAGAAAGCATCTAGCATATGTGTGATTGGAATCTCAAAGGGGAAGAGAGAAAGAATGGGTCAGAAGCAATAAATGAAAATTTAATGAGAACTTCCCCAAATGGATGAAAGGCATCAAACCATAGACGAGAAATTCTACAAGTCTGAAACAAGAAAAATACAAAGAAAATCATACGTAAGCCAATCATAGTAAAACTGCAAAACAGAAGACCAAGAAGAAAACATTCAAAAAGAGAGAGAAAAAGTCACATTGTCTTTAAAGGAAGAACAGTGAGGATGTAGAGATCAGAAGACAATGAAACAACATCTTCAAGACCTGAAGAAAATAACTGCCAAACTCAACTTCTCTACCAGTGAAAATATCCTTCAGAAATAAAGACAAATTAAAACGTTTTCAGATGAATAACACTGAGAGAATGCAACACCAGCAGAACTGCACTAAATGAAACACTAAATGAGGTTTTTAGGTAGAATGAAAATGATTATGTACTGAAGCATGAAACTTTGGAATGAATGAAAAACTGTGAAAATGGTACATACGTTACTATATCTAAATGAATATTTGCTGTTGGAAAATAGTGATAATAAATTATGGGAGTTTTAAAACATGAAGAATTAAAATACATAAAAATTCTTTTAAAGAGATGGATAGGGTAAATGAAACAAAGCATTCTAAGTTTCTTTAATTACAAATTTGGGGAAAAGGGCTAATTTACATTAGACTCTAATAAAGCAAATGGGCATGTTGTAATTTCTAGAGTAATCACTAAAAGCATAATAAAAGATAATAGAAGGGAAGGAGAATAATTTAAAATAATTGATAATATATTGAAATAGAAAAGAAAGAACAAATAACAGACATTTCAAACAAAAAATAGACATTAAGATGGATTTAAACTAAAAACATCATCAATTACATTAAATGTAAATAGACTCAATGTTCCAAATAAAAGATAAACAGCCTGAGTTACGTCATCATAACAAAGTGAGCTCTTCCCTTAGACTCTCCCCCATAATATACAACAAAAAGGACATTCATAAACCAACAGAGGACAGTCACACAACACAACAGACGTCTGAGAGACCCACACAGCCATACGTCTGAAGGTGGAGGTGCTGGACTCCCCCAGAGGAAGTAGAAGGAAGTCAGGGGATCTCTTCTCTCTGCCCAGCAGCAACTTAGGGTGCGAGACTGTGCGCGACCCTGAGAGGAGAGGCAGGAGGGTGGCTCTCTGTGGGAATGCCTTCACTCTCTGAATTGCCTCCCAGCCATGGGAAAGCTCCACACAAAGGAAATCAAGCTATTGTGGGGATGTCTTCATCAATCCAGCACTCCAGGAGGGCAGAGAGTGAGGGCAGAGCAAGAATGACCCCAGGATTGTGGACACAAAAGAAAGAGCCCCTTCCCCCACCTGCCACTCCAGCTTGGATGGTTGGCCAGAGCAAGGGATCTGTGCCAGAGCACCTGTACATACATAGCAAAGCAGCAGCTGCAAGTGGGCAATCGCAGATAGGCCCTGTCAGCATAGATTCCAAAAGACAGGCATAGACACCAGAGATCACAGCAGGCACAGAATACACAGCTCCTGCCCTACAACAGTGGTGGCAGGTGGAATCTGAGACCAGACACTACCAACATGCAAAGACACAAATCCACCCCACCAAATAATATGAGGAGGTATATTAATACTTGAGACCAGAAGGAAAATGACAGGCACCCAGAAATCCATCCTGAAGGCACAGAAATTATCAGTCTACATGACAGAGAATTCAAAATAGCTATCACAAAAAAACTCAATGAGTTACAAGAAAATTCAGGGAGACTGCTCAATGAAATCAGGAATAAAATTAATGAACAAGAGAAATTCTTCACAAAAGAGATGGAAACTATAAAGCAAAACCAATCAGAAATGTTGCAGATGAAAAACACAATGAATGAGAAAAACAAAAATCTGGAGTCTTTGAATAATAGAGTTGATATCATGGAGGACAGAATTAGCAATTTGAAGGACAGAAGTTTAGAAATGCTTCCCATTGGGAGGCAATTCAGAGAGTGAAGGCATTCCCACAGAGAGCCACCCTCCTGCCTCTCCTCTCAGGGTCGCGAACAGTCTCGCACCCTAAGTTGCTGCTGGGACAAGAGAGAACTAAGACTAAAAAGAAATAAAGAAATTCTCTGAGAAATATCCAGCTCAATTAGGAAACGTAACATAAGGATTACAGGTATTCTAAAGGGAGAAGAGAGGGAGAAAGGAGCAAAGTCTGTTCAAAGAAACAACAGATGAGAACTTCCCAAAACCTGGGAAAGGAGCTGGAATTACAAGTAAAAGAAGCTAATAGAGCTCCTATTTACATCAATGTAAAAAGACCTTCTCCAAGGTATATAGTAGTAAAACTGGCAAAAGAGAATGACAAATAAAATAGACTAAGGGCAGCAAGGCAGAAGAAAATAACTTACAAAGGAACCCAATCAGGCTTTCAGCAGATTTTTCAGCAGAAACCTTACAGGCTAGGAGAGAGTGGAATGATATATTCAAAATTCTGAAAGACATAAACTTTCAACCAAGAATACTCTATCCAATGAAAATATCCTTCAGATATGATGGAGAAATAAAATCTTTCCCAAATAAACAAAAGCTGAGGGAGTTCATTGCCACAAGACCAAATCAGAAAATCACAGCTTTCTATGAGAACAGCTTAGCAAACACTTAATTGTAACATCAAAGATAAAAGGAAGGAAAACATCAAAAATAACTATAATCTCGTCATTTTAACCACAAACTCATAACACAAAATAGAATAAGTTGTGACAACAATAAGTTAGAAGGGGAAGAGAAAAGGGATGGAACCTGCTTAGACTAAGAAAATAAGAGGCTGCCAGAAAATAGACTATCTCATCTATGAGATTTTTTTATACAAATATCATGGTAACTACAAAACAAAAAACCATAACAGAGACACAAATGACAAATCTGAGAAAACTGTCATAGAGAACTACCAAACTGAATTAGCAGTCCAAGATTCATGGGATGAGAAACAAGGAAAATATGGGACAACCAGAAGACAAGTGATAAAATGGCAGTGTTAAGCCCTCATATATCAATAATCACTTTAAACATAAATGGGTTGAATTCTCCAATCAAAAGACACAAAGAGGCTGGATGGATTAAAAAACAAGACCTAACAATATGCTGCCTCCAGGAAATACAGCTCAGCTCTAAAGATAAACACAGGCTTAGAGTGAAGGGATGGAAGATGATACTCCAAGCTAATGCCAAACAAAAGAAAGCAGGTGTTGCTATAATATATTAGACAAAGTAGACTTCAAGATGAAAAAGGCAATGAGAGACAAAGAGGGGCAGTATCCAATGATAAAAGGGACACTCCACCAAGAGTACATAACACTTATATATGCACCCAACACAGGAGCAACAATGTACATAAAGCAACAATTAACAAACCTAAAAGGAGATATCACCAACAACGGAATAATAGTAGGGGACCTCAACACTTCACTCGCGTTAATGGATAGATCATCCAGACAGAAAGTCAAAAAGGAAATAGTGGAATTAAATGAAAAACTGGACCAGATGGACTTTAATAGATAAATATAGAATACTCCATGCCAAAATGGCAGAATATACATGCTTCTCAAGTGCATGCGGAACATTCTCAGAGATAGACCATGTGTTGGGAAACAAGGCAAGCCTCAAAAACTTTAAGAAGATTGAAACCATATCAAGCATCTTTTCTGACCATAATGCTATGAAACTAGAAATCACCTACAAGAAAAAAGCTGGGAAAGTCACAAATATGCGGAGACTAAACAACATGCTACTGAACAACCAATAGATTATTAAAGAAAGTAAAGGAGAAATCAAAAAATATCTGGAGACAAACAAAAATGAAAATACACCATACCAACTCACATGGGAAAGCAGTCCTAAGAGGGAAATTCATAACAATACAGGCCAACTTTATCAAACAAGAAAAATCTCAAATAAGCATCTTAAACTACACCTAACAGAATTAGGTAAAGAAGAAAAAACAAAGCCCAAAGTAAGCAGAAGGAGAGAAAGAATAAAAATTAGAGCAGAAATAAATGAAATAGAAACCAAAAAAAAAAAAAACAGTTGAAAGGATCAATGAAACTAATTGACAAAGTTTAGCCTGACTCACTTAGAGAAAAAGAAAATCTGTATTGTGCAATGTTTATTACAGAAACTAAATCCATAAATAAAGCTCCTCCCACAAAGAAAATTTCACACCTGAGTATAAATGGGAGTTAGAGCATGGGGGAGAAACTTTGAGAAAAAAAGGAAATTGACTTCAGCAATATGTAAAAGCAAAGTTTGTCACCACAAAATTGGGTTAATTCCAAGAATACAAACTGGTATTAACATCAAAACCATTCAATATGATTCACCAATCTATGAATAAAGGGAGAAACATTACATGATCTTAAAAGATGTAGAAAAAGCATTTCATAAAATGCAACAGCCATTAAGAATAAAAACTCTTAGAGCCAGCCCTGGTGGCCTAGTGGTTAAGTTCAGCGTGCTCTGCTTCTGTGGCCTGGGTTTGGTTCCTGGGCACAGACCTACATCACTTTATCAGTGGCCATGCTGTGGTGGTGGTTCACATACAAAATAGAGGAGGATTGGTAACAGACGTTAGCTCAGGGCGAAACTTTCTCAACAAGTGTAGAGGAACCACTAAGAAAAAACTCAAAAGTAATAGAGAAAAAAGCATAAAAGAAATTTGAATGCTATGTTATAATATATTCAATTAATGCAAAAGAAAGCAGTAAAGGAGGAATAGAGAAACAAAAAAGACATGAGACACATAGAAAACAAAAAGTAAAATGAGTGACATAAACCAAACTATATCAATAGTAACATGAAATGTGAAGGGACTGAACAATCCAATCAAAAGGCAGAGATTGTCACAGTGGATAAAAAATAAACAAGATCCAATTCCATGTTGTGTACAGGAGACACACTTTAGATCTGAACATACAAACACCAGTATATTCCCTATCAAAATCTCAGTGGCATTCTTTATAGAAGTAGAAAAAACTAATCCTAACATTCATATGGAACCCCAAAGACCTTGAATTGTCAAAGTAATCCTGAGTAAGAAGAACAAAGCTGGAGGCATCACACTTCCTGATTTCAAAGCCACATTAATAAAACAGCATGGTACTGGCATAAAAACAGACATCCAGACCAGTAGAACAGAATAGAGAGCCCAGAAATAAATCCACACATCTGTCAACGGGATCTTTGTCAAGGGTGCCTAGAATACACAGAGGGGTGTTGTGTGTCAATAAACAGTGTTAGTAAAACTGGAAATCCACATGTAGAAGAGTGAAATTGGACCCCTATCTCACACTATATATAAAAATCAACTCAAAATGGATTAAAGACTTAAACATACTAACTAAAACCTTAAAACTACTAGAAGAAAACATAGGGAAGAGCTTCTTGATGTTAGCATGGGAAATAATTTTTTGGATATAATGCCAAAAGCACAGGCAACAAAAGCAAAAAGAAAGTAGGGTTGCATAAAACTAAAAAGCTTCTGCACAGAAAATGAATAATCAACAGCGAAAAGCCAGCCTACAGAATGGGAGAAAATATTTGCAAGCCATATATCTGATAAGACGTTATATCCAAAATATATAAGGAATTCACACAACTCAACAGCAAAAAAACAAATAACTAATTTGTTTGATTAAATAACGGGCAAAAGACCTGAATAGGTACTTTACCAAAGAAGACATATGACTGGCCAACAGACACATGAGAAGGTGCTCAGCATCACTAATCATCAGTGAAGTGTAAATCAAAACCACAATGAGACACCACCTCACACCTGTTAGAATGGCTATTACTAGAAAGATAAAACATAATAAGTATTGCCGAGGATGTGGAGAAAAGGGAACTTTGTACACTGTGGTTGGACTGTATAAATTGGTACAGTCATTATGGAAAACAGTATGGAGATTCCTCAAAAAATCTAAAATAGAACTACATTATGATGCAGCAATCCCACTTCTGGGTATATAAGCAAAGGAAATAAAATCAGTATCTTGAAGAGATACCTGAACTCTCAGGTTTATTGCAGGATTATTCACAAAAGCCAAGATATGGAAACAAAACCTAAGTATCCACTGACAGATGAATGGATAAAGAAAATGTAATATATATATGAATATAATGAAATATTATTCTGTTATATACCTATGAATGTAATGAAACATTCTATTTTATATAATGGTATAATATATAAAGATATATAAAGATTTATATATGTACACATATATACACATACATATACTAGAATGTTATCTGGCCTTTAAAACGAAGGAAATCCTGCCATTTGCAACAACATGGATGAACCTGGAGGACATTGTGCTAAGAGAAATAAGCCAGACACAGAAAGACAAGTACTGCCTGATCTCCTTATATATGGAATCTAAAATAGTCAAATTCATGGAAGTAGAGAGCAGATTGCAGTTGCCAAGAGCTAAAGAGAGGGGAAAATGGGGAGCTGTTGGTCAAGGAGTACAAAGCTTCAGTCATGCAAAATGAGTAAGTTCTGGAAACCTAGTGTACAGCAACGTGACTATAGTTAACAAAACTGTTTTATATACTTGACATTTGCTAAGAAGATAGATCTCAGGTGGTCTCATCACACAAAAAAGATAACCGTGTGGAGTGATGGATATGTTAATTACCTCAATTGTGGCAATGATTTCACAAAGTATATGTGCGTTAACACATCAACTTGTGCATATTAAATATATACAATTTTACCTCAATAAAGATAAGAATTTTTTTAATTTAATTAAAAATTTATACATCATGTAATTTTAAAATGTTTTTGTCATAGAGTCTCTCATGAGAAAAACGAGTAAAATTTTAAAATCAATAATCTAAGCTCCCACTCAAGAGTTAGAAATCAGAGAAAAATAAACCCAAAGCAAGAAAAAGGAAGGAAACAAAGATAAGAGTGGAAATGAATAAAATTAAAAACACAAAAACATGGAGAAAATCATTGAAACAAAAACTGGTTGTTTTAAATGATCAATAAAATTTACAAACCTGTAGAAACACTAACAGAGATAAAAAGACACAAATTGCTAATACCAAGAATGAGATAGAGGCCATCACTACAGACCCTACAGACATCAAAAAGATAACAAGGGCGTATTACAAACAACTATACACACATAAAGGTGACAACTTAGATGAAATGGACATATTCTTTGCAAAACACAAACTACCACATGTCACTCAAGATGAAATAAATCATTGGAATAGCCCCTGTAACTGTTAAGGAAATTGAGTTCACAATCTAAATACTCCCCCAAAATAAATTTCCAGATGTGGATGGTTTTGCTTGAGAATTTTACAAAACATTTAAGCAAGAATTGACACAAGTTTTACAAACTATCTTTCAGAGAATAGAAATAGTGGGTACACTTTTCAATTTGTTTTGTGAAGCTAGCAAATACCCTTATACCTTTATACCAAACTAGAAAATTCCAGTTTTCACACAGTACCAAAAAATAAAACTATCCTTCAGCAATAGAGATTAAAAATCCTTAACAAAATATTAGCAAATAGAATTTAGTAACACATAAAAAGAATTATATATGATGACTGAGTGGGGTTTATTCCAGGAATGCAAGGCTGGTGAATACTTGAAAAGCAATCAACATAATCCATCATATTAGTAACTTTAAGAAGAAAATTACATGATCATATCAAGTGATGCAGAATAGCATTTGACAAAATTCAATATTCATTCATGATAAAACTCTCAGAAAACTAGGAATAGAGGGGAACTACCTTAACTTGATTAAGAGCATCTACAAAAACCCTACAGCTAACATTATATTCAACATGAAGCAATGAATGTGTTCTCTCTAAGACTGGGAACAAAGCAAAGATGTCTGCTTTAACTGCTGTCATTCAACAAAGTGCTGCAAGGTCTTAGATTTTACACCAAAAGCATGACCCATAAAAGGAAAAATCAATGAACTGGATCTTATCAACACCAAAGACTTTTGCTCTGCAAAAGCCCATGTGAAGAGGGTATAATTACAATCTACAATCTGGGAAAAAGATGTTTGCAAGCCACATATCCATCAAAGGACTAGTATCTTGAATAGAGGAGAACTCTTAAAACTCAACAGTAAACAAAGTCCCATTAGAATGTGTGCAAAAGATATGAAGAGACATTTCACTAAAGAGAATATACGAATGGCAACCAAGCATGTGCAAATATGTCCTACGTCACTATCCATCGGGAAAATGAAAATTAGAACCACAATGAGATATCATTACACACCTATCTGAACGGCTAAAATTAAAAAGGGACAACACCAAATGCAGGTGAGAATACAGAGAAACTGGACCACTTATACATTGCTGGTGGGACTATGAGGTACAGCTACTCTGGAAAACAGGTCAGTAGTTTTTTAAAAGAACTGTGCAACTCTGACAGGATCCAGCTGTTGTAGCCCTGGGGATTTATCCCAGTGAAATGAAAACTTACATTCACACAAAAACCTGTACATGAATGTTTGTGGACACTTTATTTACAATAGACAAAAACTGGAAACAACCCAGATGTCCTTCAACAGGTGAATGGTTAAACAAACTATGATACATCCATACCTTGGAACACTTCTCACCAATAAAAAGGAACGAATGGTTGATACTTGCAACAACCTGGATGGGTCTGCGCAGAGTTATGCTGAGTAAGAAAAGCCAATCCTGAAAGGTCACATACTTAAATGTCATTTTTCAAATGATTAAATTATAGAAATGAAAAACAGATTAGTAGTTATGAGGGGTGAAGTTGTGTGGGTGGGAGGGAAGTGGGAATGACTATAAAAGGGCAACACGGGGGATTCTTGTAGCGATGGAAATGTTCCTGGTTGTGATATTGTGCTAGAGCTTTGCCAAATAATACCACTGGGGGAAACTGGGTAAAGGGTACATGAGATCTCTCTGTATGATTCCTTACAACTGCACATGAATCCACAATTCTCAAAAATTGAATTCTTTGAAAAAAATAATTGAGGGTTCTATCTTTACCATTCAAAAAAAAGGTAGTCATATCCAGAATATACAAATTACTACTATAGATCAATAAGGAAAAAAAACCCAGAAAATTTCAATAGAAATTTTTAAAAAATTGAACAAGTACTTCATAAAAAAGGATATCCCAGGGGCCAATAGACATATGAGAAGCTAGTCAACTTCATTTTTCATCTGAAGAACATAAAATAAAATCACAATAAGAATATATAAAGTTCAAATAGGCTAATAATATGTTTTATGATATGGAGCAACTGGAACTCTCTCACACTGCTGAATTGGTACAACCATTTTGGAACATTGTTTAGTAGCATCTTAAAAAGTGAATATATGCACACCCAATGACTCAGCCATGTCATTCCTAGATATATACTCAACAGAAATTCATACATATGTGTTTCAAAAGACGTATGAAAGGATGTTCATAACAGTGGTGTTTGAAATCACCCCAAACTGGGAACAACACAAATGTCCATCAGTAATAGACTGGATCAGTAAATTATGACAGATTTATAAATTGAATACTCTATAGTAATGGTTCTGAAAGTGTGGTCCATGAATCCCTAGGGGTTCCTGAGACCACTTCAGGGGATCTGTGAAGTCAAAACTATTTTCAAAATACTAGAGCATCTTTGCCCTTTTTTGTTGTACTGACATTTGCATTGATGGCCCAAAAACAATGGTGAGTAAAACTCGTAGCCCAAATCAAGGTGTTGGCAACAACTGAACAATAATTATATGTATTTCTCGCCACTAGCAACTCATAAGAAAAAAATCCTCAGTACAAATGAGTAATTTTATTGAATCTCAATCTTTGAATACATCTTGTTAAATTGTCTGTGTGATAAAATGGGAAGTATGTATAAAGCACTTCTGAATACCAAAAAACATAATGGTCATTTTTAAGAAAAAGCATCTGTGTAATTTTTAGCGTTGTGAGCTGAACTAGTTGCTTGTGTCATAGTACATCACTTTTATTTGAAAGAATGACTGACAGACAAAATTACAGTTACTAAGACTTGAGTATTTGGCAGATATTTTCTGGAAAATCAACTAAGTACATCTGCGATCCCAAAGAAAACAAGTGATAGTATTTGCTGCCAATGATAAAATTGAGCTTTCAGATAGTAGAATACTGAAAAACTCATGTCTTCCTCTGTGAGCTTGACAGTTTCCCAATAGCTAAAGATTTTTCTGATAATATTGGTGGGGACCTGAACATGATTTTTCCATATTGCGTAATAAAACGCGCCAACATTTGGAAGATCTATGTAAGCCAGGGAACCAATATTCCCAATGCACGTTCCCAAGTATGTTCCAAAGTCATGTATGGATTAACATATCCATTCAAAATGCAAGATAGATCAATATATTTTAATGTAACAGAGTACAAAAATTTTATTGATAGAGATTTCAGTAACCTTTAATAAACTAACACTTGTTGAGTTTTGGTGTAGTATCAAAGAAGAGTATCTATAATTTTCTGAAAAGGCTATTAAAATATTCTTTTTTTTCTAACTACATATCTATGGGAGGCCAGATTTTCTTCATATATTTCAACCAAAAAATATTACAATTGATTGAATAAACAAGCAGATTTGAGAATACAGCTGTCTTCTACTAAGCCAGAAAGATATTAGAGATTTGGAAAAACATAAAACAACACTACTCTTTTCACAAATTTTTGTTTTGAAGAATATAGTTACTCATTAAAAAGGCTATTTATGTTTACACACATTGGGTTTATTACCATCATTTTAAAATAAAGGAATAAATGCATTATTTTAAAAATTTCTTTTAATTTCTAATAAGGTCAATATCAATAGATACAATCCACATAAACAAAAGCTCTTTGGGGTCTTCAATAATTTTTAAGATGGTAAAGGGGTCCTGAGACCAAAAAGTTTGAGATTGTTCCTCTACTACTGTGAAAACGAATGAACTATTGCTTCATGCCATGACATGGATAAATTTCACAAACATAGTTTAGAGTGAAATAAGCTAGACAGAAGAGTATATACTATGTTATTTCATTTATATAAAGGTAAAAATATAGATGCCAGAAGAGTGGCAGCTTATGTGGAGAGGGGGCTAGTGACTAGAATGGGCATAGAGTTGGGGGTGCTTCTGGGGTGCTATTAATGATGTATTTTTTTAATCTGGGTAGCAGTCACACGTTTACTCTGTTAAAATTCTTAAATCTGCATATTTGTGATTTGAACACTGTTTTCTATGTATGTTATGCTTCAATAAAATAAAAAAGTGTTTATCAACAAAGCCTCAAGGATATGAAAACAATATAGTTTTTAAAACCCCAGTTACTGTTTTGGAGTAGTGGGAATAGAGTGATTTCTTTCTTTTCCTTTTCTTTCCTTTTTTCTTTGGTTTGCAAAATTTTCCTTACTATTGCTGTTACATGTTTATACACATTTATGAGTATGACAATCATTATGAGCATTGTAATTGACATAAAATGCTGAAAAATTTGACTAATTTTACATCTAAGGCAAAAGCCCAGACTTCTTGTTAATATGATGCTCTGGAGACACACAGCAGGAGGAGAGAACTCTGGGGGGCCCTTGGACACAAAGCAGCTCCCAGCAAATAGCAAATGTGCTGTCTTGCCAAAGAGGGATGGGCCTTGCCTGGAAGGCCCCAGGGGTTTAAGTGGGACCAGCGGAGGGAGTTTCAAGCATGTGGACTTCAGCAAGAAAGATGAAAAGATATTCAGACTTCCCTGTTGTTCTGAGTGTTGCTACATGAGAGAGTGGGAGGCAAAAAGAGTAGAAGTTCAGACACCTTGGCTCTTGGCCCTTATGAGCCATGCTCCATGGCAAATTACTTAACATTCCTGAAATTTGATTTATCATCTCTGAAATGAGGTTAATAGCACCTCCTCTGTCTATTCTGAAGAGATGTTACGGAGATAGGATGAAAGAGTAGAAAGGAAATAATTCAGAAACTGAAAAATATCACTCAAAGAGACTATATGGGTGGAAGTCACAGATAAGATCAGTTAAAAAATTTACTTAGAGGGATCTCTCCAAAATTAACTGTTACAGAAAATGCTATATGAGTTCAGTTATAAATCATCTTTAATCTTCAAATAAATACCTTGTAGGGCTGGCCTGGTGGCATAGTGGTCAAGTTTGCATGCTCTGCTTTGGTAGCCCAGGGTTCCCGAGTTCACATCCCAGGCACAGACCTACACACTGCTCAACAAGCCATGCTGTGGCAGCATTCCACATACAAAATAGAAGAAGACTGGCACAATGTTAGCTCAGGGCCAATCTTCCTCACCAAAAAAATAAAGAAAGAAATACCCTATTTACAACAGCTGCAGCCCAGGGTTGTTTAAACCTTTACTTAGATACTGCATTTCCAGCTTCAAATTTACTCTCTTTTGTTAAGTTCACCCAAATTTAGTGTCCACCTACTATTTTCCAGGCACTAGAGTACAACGATGTACCCCATATCCGGTTTTGTGGAGCATAATGGAAGAGACTGGTTATGGGTATGAGCTGACATGGCCAATGTTGAGACAGAGCCATGCACGGGACAAGATGACACAGGACACAGTGACACAGGACACAGGAAGCACACAGAAGAGAGGACTTTGGTATGATATGTTCAAGGAAGTCTGCCTGGTTGAGATATTGCTTTAGCTGAATCCTGAATGAGATGTTTTAAACAGAAGTCTGATGTGATCCCATTAGGATTTTCGATAACTCACTCTGGTAGCAATTTAATGAAGGCAAGACTGAAAGTAGGGAGCCCCTGAGGACGCTATCATGATAGCACAAGTGAGAGTTCACACGGTGCAATGAGTGAAGTGGAAGAGCTAAATTCAAGAACTATATGGGAGTCAGCCCTGATTGTCTAGTGGTTAAAGTTCAGCCTGCAAACTGGGTTCAGTTCCCGGTTGCAGAACCACACCACTCGTCTGTCAGTAGCCATGCTGTGGTGGTGGCTCACATAGAAGAACTAGAAGGGCTCACAACTAGAATATACACAACTATGTTCTTGGCCTTTAGGGAGGGAAAAAAACAGAGGAAGATTGGCAACAGATGTTAGCTCAGGGCGAATCTTTCCTGGAGGTTGGGGGACTCATTAAAAAAAGGAACTACAGGAAAAGTAAAATTGGTAGGAATTAGTGACAGTATAAGAGGGTAAGAATTACTCCAAAATTTATGGTTTGCCTAACTGACTAATTAAATTGGGTAAACTAAGAAAAATTAAGAGAAATCACAAAAACAAGAGAAAGAGAGGGTGATACAAGGACATGTGGAATTGGAAGTGTCCAAGGTGGACATTCCTAGAATAAAGCTCAGATTCAAGGTCCAAGATCAATACAGATTTGTGAGTCACACGCAATCAGATGATAGATAAACCCTGAGAGAGGATAAGATCCCTCATGGAGAGCAAGAACAGAGAGGAGATTGGTGAGATGAAGTCAGAAACCTGGAGAACTAGAGAAGTTAAGGCCAGGAAAAGAAGGGTTAGAGAGGGTTAAGAAAGATCAGAAAGAGAAAGGTCCCGGAAACCAAGGGCTGTTTAACCACAGCGACTGCATCAGAGAAGTCCTGTAAGATGAAGCCTGGAGATGTCCACTGGGTTTGTTTGTAGAAACGGGTTGTTGGTAACTTCTGCAAGGGTTACTTCAGAGGAATGATCAGACAGCAATGAGTCAACTAGAGGTTTGGAGATGAGGAGATGGAGACAATGAGTATGGACAACTCATTCAAGAAACATGACCCTGAAGATAGGAAAAAAAGAGGTGGGAGCAGGGCCACAAGCTAAAATAGGAAGGATGGGACTCAAGTTTATTACTAGGCTGAGGAGAGCTTGGCAGTAGACAGGAGAAGGTTGAAGCAAAGGAAAGAGAAAGGTCACTGATGATGCAGTTTCCACGGGATAAGAGAAGAAAGGACGGGATCAGCAGCCCACGTAGAGGCTGACTGAGCAATGGGGAAGAGACAGGCTCCTCATGCTCAGAGGCTGGAGGGAAGGACATAGGGATGGGTGCAGACGTGCATGAGTTCGTAAGTGGAACCCTGGAAAGTGAGGTGGGTCACACCTGTGGGCTTCCTGATCCAGGGTGGAGAGGAGGCAAGTTGCTTCTGCCTCTCCTACGAGCTAAGTAGGGGTCATGAACAGAATGGTGAAGGTTTGGACCAGTGGATTAAGAGGATGGAAGGGGGAACTCACCAAAGGCACACTGATGGGTTTTCTAAGGATACTGATAATCCAAATGTTTGTTATCCCTTGGTCTGTACTCTCAACATTACGCCCAATTAACTAATGTGCACATAGCACTTTACAACTGACAGAGGAGTTTCCATATGCATCATCACATTTAATACTTAGCCTCCTTATGATTATTCCCATTTTACAGAAGAGTAAAGTGAGCATAAGTGACTCCATCAACACAGGAAGTGGCAGCGCTGGAAGATGAGTCCTTGGACCCTGCCATGGTGTTCCCCTCCCCCCCGTGCATTTCCACCCTGTGCATCTACACAGTGCCAAGCAAACATGACTAGACCTTTCACGTCCTGGAAAATTGTCACACTCAGGATGTGGAGACAGGAAGGGGGTGATTTGGGTCGGTTCAAGGGCAGAGGCCCATCTGCCTGGGCAGCCGTGAACGTGGCACATGGATCAGGGACAAATTCAGAGCAGAGCTCTGCATCGCTTGTGGGAGCTAAATAGCCTTTGCTTAGCAACTGCCTGTGCAGCAAAGAGTTTGAGAACCCGTGAAGGAGAACAAAGGGCCTCTGAAGGCCATCTGGAGGTTTGAGAGAGAAAGCAGATCTGGACTAAAGAGCCTGTGCCCGCTGTCCCAGGGGCTCATCAGGGAGGGGTTTGGCTACAGTATACAGATCAGATCTTGGAACGAGGAAGAGAGAGCATCCCTCTTGGAGGGTCACCTTTAAATGAGCTGACCTTAGCTTGGGGGTGCCTACCTTTGCCAGGGGCACTCCTGGGCTGGCCAGCTGCTGGTGACCCCCCTCCCCAGACTGTCCCACAGGAAGCGCCTGCTGTCCACTGATGACAGTCATTACACTTGTTTGTTTAAAGCATCATTAGCCTTGTAATCACAGTTGTGTGGCCTTGTGAAAACGAGAAAGGCCAACATCTAAGGCAGCCCCACAGATCCTGCTCAGAAACTTGGTGCCAAGACTACAGTTATAGCTTCTGGCCTCTCCGGCCTAGCACTGTACCTGCCGGGTCTGGACTAGATTCAAGAGTGAGGAACCCCAAGTCTTCATCCGCACCGTCTCTACTTTGTGCTGACATGCTATATCTCTCTCTTTAACCCTTCGGCTCACTATTTCCACTGCTAGTAATTTATCCCAAGGAAATCATAAGACAGATGCACAAATATTCACTGGACAACATTTTCCACCATCCTCTTTATAGTAGCACAAAATGAAACAATTTAAATATGAGCACATGGAAGGATGGTTCATTCCTATGATCGAGTATTATGCAGTCACCACAAATCATGCTCTCGCAAAGGGCCACCACTGGCCCTCGGCACCTCTGTGTCCCCTTTGGGCAGACACCATCCTGGACAAGAATGGATGACTTGAATAATGGGACAAAGGCTACATTTCAACTTCCTTTTGCCACTCTGGCCAGATGGCTTCATGTACAATCTACGCCACCATTCACTGTAACCCCGGTGTCAAAAAAGATTTAATGATCTAAGACAAGGTACTTGATGTATTGAGATTTTTAAGAGGAGGTTAGAGAACAGCCTGCTAACAATAACAACAATTAAATCTGTGGAGATCTGTATAGAAAAGAAAAACCAAAAGAAAATAGAGTGTGCTAGCCATTAGCGCTGTTTGTCAAACGTCTCCAGTTCTCTCCTTCTGTAGGAACATTGTGTTATCATCCTTCTTGATACCTTTGAGCTGAGAGGTGCCAGGGAGAATGTGCGAAAGCTTTACGAGCTCATGGGCAATTTGCTAAGCTCTTTCTGAACTGCCATGGCAATGCTCAATGCTCTCGATGGTGGCTGCTCCATGAGCCACTGTCGCTGAGTGAGGATATGACACAACAGACTCGTGGCCAACTCACAACGCACTTGTAGCATAAGTGACAAATAAGCCTTTCCTATTTTAGGCCAGCTAGATTTAGGGGTGTTTGCTGCTGCAACATAACCTAATTTTTCCTGAATAATACACACACCAAAAATGTTAGGAAGGGTTATAGTGGATTTGCATTAAAACATAAAATTCATATGGATTCATATTTGTGATCAGTGGAAACAATCAAGAGAGCTACACAGTGAAAACAAGGGTGAGATCAATTAAATACTATGAGCTATAAGCTGGAGCAATCTGAGCAACAAAATAAATAACAGGCTTAATGGATTATAGTCCAAATTATAAAAGAAGTATGAATGAGTCCCTACTGATATAAACAAAAGATTGAATAAATAAATTAATGGGAGAGAGGAGACAAACCTTCCGTACAGAAGAATTTCGAATAACATATGTAGATACTTCCCCCGCCAGGAGGCAGACTTTAATTACTCACTCCCCATAAGGGAGAGCTTGACTTAATGACTTGCTTCGGAAGAATCGAGTATGGAAAGGGAAAAACTAACTTTACAGTGGAGAGATCTGGCAGACACCCCCATGACCCTATGACGAAGGCTGACGTCACCAGTGATGATGTCACATGGGCGTCATGTGCCCCTGATCTGATATGACGCAGCGAGAAGGGCACTCCTCCTCTGTGGTCTGCCTTCCCCAAAATCCAAAACCCCAGGCTTATTATAAGAAAAGTATTAAACAAACTCAAATTGAGTCACATTCTACAGAGATATCTGAACAGTATACTTCGAAATTGCCAAGATCACGAAAAACAAGGAAAGTCTGAGAAATTGTCACAGAGTGGAGGAGGCTAAAGAGACCTGAGAACTAAACATGATGTGGTGCCCTGGACTGGATCCTGGATTAGTGGGAAAACTGATGGAAGCAAAATAAAGTCTGGAGTTTAGTTCCCAGGAATGTAGCGATGTCAGTTTCTCAGCTTTGACAAACGCACTATGGTAACGTGAGACATTAACAACACGGGGAACTGGGTGAAGGGCATATGGCAGTATTAAATATGAATATGAAAAGCGTTCAAAATAGAAAGTTTATTTAAAAATACTGTACAATGCAATTCTCACAACCTTTCCACCAAAGCCCCATCATGAACCTGGGATGGACGTTATGAGTCACTGCTCTCTGGGTTGGACACAGACTCATGTTTCTCTTGCGTGTAAACAACCCATTGCATTGAGTGAAATTCTCATGTTTAAAGACAATTTTTTGTAAATCTTGTCCCCTCCAGATGGAACAAGCTAACCACTTCATTGGACACTTAACAAAGAACTAGCAATCTGTTCCCCAAATGGTGGAAAAGCTGCCTGGTGGATGTATAGAAGGATGGTACAGAATTCACAAAACCACAATGGTATCTTTCCCGATGAATAAGGGAATTTTAAGAGTATTGTTGACAACTTGATTTCCATTCTATGAATGGATTTCAAACCTAACTCTACATAACACAACTCCACCGTAGGCAGTCTTCTTTGCAATTTTTTAAAGTTTCTAAATATTCACTAATTATTCCATAAAGGAAAAGCAATAACCACGCTGTTTGATTTCAGTGTCGAATCTAGATTTCTTTAGCATCTGACTTTCTATGGCCAAGGAAACAAGTGACATGTTCAAGTTACACTCAGGCGGTCTCCAGTTCATGGAGGCAGGAGTGAAAATGTGGGTGTAGAGGTAATTTCCACCCCCACGGATCACATTTTCTCATTGGTCACTCTCTCTGGTCATTCGTTGGTCACCTCTCCTCCACTGGCACAGGCTGAGAGGATGAGGGATCTGATGACACTGCCATGTAGTTGGGTGGCAGTGAGCAACAGAGGGGATCACATCAGTGTGAGCCCTTTGTAGTTATCATGCAACCAGTAACTACTATTAATCCTCTTCCCTTCCCCAGTGCGCCTGCTCAGGGCTACAGAGGCACCACCCACATTACAGCATCTGGGTTCCCCGCCAGCCCCCCAGAATAAGTTCCTTGAGGACATTGCCCCTCTCTGTCCCCAGGGCCTGGCAAATGGAGGCAATGATAAAAGTTTGAAAGCTCATAGACCCCCATCACTCCTCTGGGCCAAATTCTCCGCAGCTGGTCATTCCCTGCACGGAGTGAAACACCCAGTGTGGGCAGGATTAATGAGACCCCACAGGGCCACGTGCCAACACGTCTGGGTCTGTGAAAGGCGAGGGTCAGGAGCTGGCGGTGCTGGCCCTCACTCCCACTGCCACATTTAAACCTGTCTGAAATTCAGTATCTTCCTGGTTGCAAAACATTCAATAAACAGATTACCTACAGAGTCATTCTATTGTGCCTTCTGCTTAGAAGGCTGACATTCCTGCCTTTAAATACAAGTCCTGAGTGGAGACCTCATTTTAGTGAGATGCTAGAAGCAGCTGATGAGAAAATTAAATGCTTTCCCTGTTTGTGGATAAATCACGTATAATGTCTACACGTGTGCCCATAAAATGTTAGCATGCAACGTGCGCCAAGTGACAGAACAGCCCGGGCTCTGCAACAAGCTGTGGGCGTGGTCCGGGGGTCTTTGGGGGTATCCATTTGGATGACTCAGGCCAGGAAACGCTCTTTTCTCCAAGTGCCTAGATAATTGTACTTTTCTCTGCCATGGAGACACAGCCCCTGGATTCTTAATAAATGTCAAGCAATAGCAGAGTAATAATCATATTTCCAGCAATAATGACAAACAACTGGAGTGCAGAGTGGGTGAAGAGAGACCACACCACCGCAGTGCGATTCACCTCTCGTTGAATTCACGCGCAGATTAATTCCTATGGTGAACGGTAGTTTCTGATTTGTCTTTTTTGAACTGTGATGTTTTTATTAAATTCAATCGTCTTGAGTACATGGAGAATGACTACTTAAAAAAAAAATACTCTGGTGGAGCAAAGAACAAGAGCTTTGGGACCACAGGTCCCGGGGCCTCCTCAAGAAAGACACCCTCGCTCCTCTTTGCCTCCTTTTGGGCATCAGGGCCTCCGTGAGGCTCAGACAAATGGAAAGTGTCGCTATGTCGACCTTACCTGAATTCAGCCCCGTCTCCCCATGTTTCTGTCAGCCTCGTCCTCAGAAGGAAGGCTATTGGAGATGCGCACCTCCCCAGGCGGGAGCGGGTGAGGAATTATGGGACGGGGTCTGGATGAGACATGAATAGGAGGATCTCCCCTGGGGGTTGCAACCCATGAAAACATCCTCCCCTAAGCAGGTATTCAGACTTGAGGTTGCTGTTACGGAGTGAACTGTGTTCCCCAAATTCATTTGTTGAAGCTCTGCCTCCCAGAACCTTCGAATGTGACCGTCTTTGGAAATAGGGCCTTTCAAGAGGTGATTAAGTCAAATGAGGCCGTTAAAGTGGGCCCTGATCCAATCTGGTCAGGGTCCTCCTAAGAAGAAGAAGAGACACCAAGGATGTTCTCAGTGAGAAGACAGCCATCGACAAGCCAAGGAGAGAGGCCTCAGGAGAAACCAAACCTGCCGACATCTTGATCTCGGCTGTCCAGCCTCTGGGAGTGCGAGACAATAAGTGTCTGTTGGTGAAGCCCCCCAATCCGTGGTGCTTCGTTACAGCAGCCCTGGCAAAAGATCCCAGCTCCGTCCACACCAAATAATGCCTCACCCTGAGGCAGCCTGGACACTACAACTGACATTTGAAAGAGAGATAACAAGTGGGGACTGGAGTCTATGGGGAGGATTCCTTCTTTAGACTTTAGGGGGAGAGACAAGGCTGCCTTGGTCAGGACTGCCCCGTCACTGACCACCTCCAGAACAGAACCTTAGGCCCGAGCTCTCGGGACAGTGCTGGCTGCAGTATAGGCCCATGCCAGGAGTTTCAGAGGGCAACCCTGACCACATCCTTGTTTCCCAGGGGGCTGCACACCCCTGCTCTCCTCAGCTCTCTTGGGGGCCACTCTGGGACTTGCCAGAAGGTGCCCACTGTGGGGCTGCATGTGACTTGCAGGTAACCTAATCAACACCATCCCGTCCCCTCTCCCTTAGGCTGGGCCCTCCTAGATTCAGCCACTGTGAGTGCACAACAGATAGCTGTGGCTGCACAGCTTGGCGGGCTTCCAGAAGGGGTAGTGTCCTTAAAGTTCAGGAGAAGCAATTGGCCCAATGGAAGGTGGGGGCTCTTTCAAGCAGACAGGACCACATTTACCCAAGTGTAGAGATGGGAGAAGAAAGCGCATTATGACAAAATACGGAAGTGAACCTGATTGGAGCAAAGTATGTGCAAGACTATGGCAGGAGATGAACTTGGAAAAGCAGTGACAGTCAAGCTTTGTGCACTGTGGTCATGGGTCTGAGTCCCATCCTGGACAGTATGGGAACAAATGATGGTTTTTGATCAGAGATGTGACATGATCAGATCTGATCTTTAAAAACTCAGGACGTGGATGGCATGAAAGTGCCATGGGGCAGAGTAAGCTGCTAGGCAGGGACCATCTGCTTTGCTCTCCGTATGTCCCTGTCCTCAAGCACTTCTGCCTCTTGGCAGAAGCACAATTGATGGGTGAGGAATAAATGGATGAACTACCTTGCCTCCCACTCTACAATGGCAGCCAGAAAGCTTGGGCACAGTGTAGGCGCTTGACTGTAAATCTTTATAGACTGCTTATTTATGATCTTAATTCCCCAGGAATTCACTTTCTTCTTTTATTATTTTTCCTGATCTCATTTCTTTGTTTTATCACATGCATCCTCATCTAAAGGTACCATAAATCCTCTAGAGAGTGAGTCAGAATATAAATAAACACATGAAAATTAAGATAAGATAAACTGGATATAATACTCCAGTGATACCAAGCTGGCAGCCGACCCACAAGGTAGGTGGTTACAACTGTCCCTTTTCGTCTGGAGGGACTCCTCCCTCAACACGAGTCTTCCCTTGCATCCTTCCTCCTCCTGTTCCTCTTTGGGTCTCAGCTCAAACTCCTCCAAGAAGCCCCACTTAGGGTACCACTTGAGCCTTCCACCTCTAGTTACATTGTATGTATTTCACCGCCTGGAAGGTGGGACTCCCAGGTAGGGAACTGTGCCTTTTATTGTCAGTATCTCCTGGCCTGAACCCAAGGGCCTGCGATAGGGTAGGAAATCAATGAACGTGCATGGAACATTGAAGGAGGAAATGTTCAGAGCAGAAATAGGTGTTTCGTAGACGAGAGAGAGATGGAGATGGAGATATAGCTGCAGATGGAGTCATAAACAGAGATCTATTTTTCTGATCCCCTAGAGAGTCTGGAACAAGCGCTTGACAGTTGGCTCCTGCCACCCTCCCCGTGGACCACTCCCTTCTTTGATCTCTGTGCTCCATTTATATGGACCTCTCTCTGTTCTCAAATATACAAACTCAGCCCCGCCCTCCAGCCTTAGCCCTAGCTGGGTCCCTTCTCATTCCCCATGTTGGACGGCTACTCTTTCCTCCCAGCTTCACGATCACCTCCAAGCTGCAGCTATCACCAGCCAGCCTCCAGCATATCATCCATTTCCTTCAGACTATGTCACACTATCTAATGTTTTCTCATCTGTTCCCTTTTGCTTACAGTCTGTTTCCCCAAACCAAGAGCGGCCGCCTCATCTGTGGCCCCAGCCATGCAGCAGGTCCTCTACGGAGGGGTCCACGATTCGGGAACCATTTGCAAGAATCAATCCCACACATGTTCGTTCAATTGTGCTTTTGTTTTACTCAAGGACCTCAGCTCCTCCCTTTATCACTCCTAATTATCCTAGTAGATAAACTAGCACCCATGGACCCCTAGGCCTTCCTCCTGGGCCACCCAGGACTGGACCACCACCTCCTTTTGCTGTCTCCTCTCTCTCCTCCACCGTCAGCCTCTCTTCCCCTCTTTGCAGGCCAAAGAGCCAAGTTTTCATCAACCCCCACTGACGACAGCGAAGAGAAGAAAATTTCAGAACTTCCTGTTCTGAGACTTTGAAAGACTTTTTTAATTAACCAAAATGGTTTCTTGTAATAGATGGGTCCCAGGCGAGAGCGCGCCTGTAACTCACGTGGCAGGCGCTTCATGGTAGAGCTGGGAGCGGGGGGCCTAGTGGGTTGTGAGTGGCAGCAGCGCCTCAGGAGGGTCCCAGCCTGACTCTCCACTCCACCACCATCTGCTGTTTCATCATTTATATAGTTTGGAACACTTCTGTCTTGTGAACGCTAAAGCATTTTTGCGTTGATGAATACGTTTAAGTTTTAAATATTCGAATTTAGAGAATTAACAAAAAAAATGTGTTTCCTGCATCCATAGTTTCTAATATTTAAAAATTGAAAGCATTTCCTGGGATGATGGCATCTTGCCCCAAGCACAACACCAGTTTGGGGAATGCAGGATTGCCTCACACTAAGACATCTGATAGAGAAAAATCTGAACCTCAAAATAGATTCCTGGGTATAATTAGCCTTTAAAATAAAGGACTGAATTCAGTTTACAAAAGGATTCAACCCAAGATTCCTTTAAATGGCCAGGTTTCTAAATTAATTTCAACTCTGCTTTAATTTACAAAATCTTGATATATATATGTATAAATGTGTGTGTATACATACACACAGTTTTTTCAGAAACCTGTCTACTGTGATTCCTCTGTCACGAACTAGGGAGATAAATAACCAGACGAGAAGGATTCCTTAAATACAGGGACCATGTGTTATTCATCACTATACTCCTCACAAGGAATGCTCGTCGTTTCAATGAATTTATGTTGAATTATGTTGTTGAATTGCACATGACAAAGTATTTATATACACTAAAATATTGCGGGTTGATCTGCAGACTTGGACCTTAATTTACTTTGAAATACTCCTCAGCGACAGCCATCATATACAGCATATAAACACAGCCTGATGTTGTAATAAGATAAAATCCCATAGATGAGAAAGGAAAGAAAACCAGTAAGTCACTGGCAGAAGGAGGTGAGAAGATCTAGTACACTTTTCAGCCTAGAGAAGTCTCCAGAGGAGGAACCGAGCATCCGTCCCCAAGGACTTTTCAAAACCACATGATGTAGATTCCATGTGCCTTTCAATGGGCAGTGGGCGTGACCTCACGCTGAGAAGCTTCCATTGATTCGTGGAACGTGCATAACCTCAGTGCCTGCTCTTCGGAGAGATTTCAAGCTATCATCTTGCCACCAAAAGCAAAACAACTTTAACTCCACTTCTTGGGAGGCTGAACGGCCAAAAGGTGCTCACAGAGGTGACTGTGGGAAAGCCCATGGCAGCATGGCACTTTGTGGAGCACAGTGATGGAGCCATCTCCTAGCGCCAGTTAGAGACGAGGCAGTGTGTGACTAGCAGGAGGCAGGACCACAAGCCACCATGGACTGAAGTGAGTTACTATCAGTATAGATGATTCATTTATTGTGTGGACTTCGCATTCTTAGGAAGTCTTGATATAGTAGACTATGCTTTAAGATACGTTTGAAAAATAAACAGTCAAAAGGAAAATTCTGGTAGAGAAAATTCTATCTATTAGGTGAGGCAGGTGCTCACGGGACATTAGGAGAAGGGCACCATCACTCGATTTCAGCAGTGGGATCTCTTGGTGAGGCCAGGGTCTCTGCTAGCCTAGGTCCTGTCCTTTGCAGGAATTAGAAAAAGGAGACCCCTCTAGATGAAAAAATGAGAAGGGGACACCTTTCTTTGGAGGGATGTAGACCACACCACAGCTCACAGCTTGCTAGCAGAGCTGGGACAGAACTCAGGGCCCGCTCCCCAAACTGCCCAGCTCTGTGTGGAGCCCTGGTCCTGCCTGGTCAGCTTCCTCGCTGCCAACAGTCACTGTGCAATGACATCTGTCCCCTGCCCACCCCAAGAGACCAGCCTCTCTCTGCTTAGACTATGGGGATGTCTGCACCCACAGTGATGAGCAGTTAATGCTTCAGCTGGTTCTACTCATGGCCAAGCCCTGACATGGATCCTTGCAAGAGGACAAGGGACAGTCTCTCTTGGGCCACTGTATTCTTTCTGCCTTTATCTGAGATCTTCTTCACACAAAACTGAGGGGCCTGGATCCAGCACCACCTAAACCCACCCCTGGAAAGATCATCTGAGAAGTGATGGAGGAGGTTTGACATCACCAGTGGAGCCTTTTCCTCCTCACTGAACAGGTGACATCACCTCGATGCTCAAACTGCCCCGTGTCTTCATGCGAGAAGGTGGTGGAGGTGGGGACCATGTCCACGGAGCTCTCACAGTAAATTGTAAGCTTTAGTCAAAAACAGGCATTCCAGGATTCCATCAGAATTGTTTAAAGAATGAAAATTGTGGGGCTTTGAGCCTGGGGGCTTCTGTCTTGGCGGCTTTTCCAGCAGATTTCTGGGGACTTTGTGACGTTTCAGGAAGGGTCCTAATCGGATGAGGTGTATTTAGCACCACAACATGCTCATTCCAATTATAATATTTCACCAGAAGCCAAGGGGCTGCCCTGAAAAAGCAGAAAAATGGGAACTCGCAACCAAGGATGGCTGGACCACCAGCTTGATCTGCGCATCTTCTCTCATTCCTATGTATGCAGGGGCATGCGTGTCACCTGCCCTCAGCAAGTCACTGGTTATAGTCCCCAAACCTCACCTGACAAGGATGCATTGAAAGATTTGAGCTAAAATGCCTATAAAGGGCAAACTCAACTAGAGAATTTAAGTTACAGAAAGTTTTCAGAAAAAAAATCAGCTGTGATATTTTTAAACGCAAAGGACAGAGACATAAATAAACTTATTAAATAAAATGATTGAATAAGGACAAAAGCACAAGGCACAGGAGCAACTCAATCACCAGACCCTGTGTCATATAGTACTATAACCACACAATGACCCAAACACTGAACAACAGAACGGCACCTTTAATACGTACTATTAATAGCAAAATGTCTGCCTTTATTGAAGAAAAGAACAAAAGCTATGTTGCTCTAAGCAGTTTTGAAATGAATATCCGATTCAAAACTTCCCCTGTGCATACAATCGCATGCTAATTTACATTTTAATTACTTCCTAAGAAATCAAAAGCGTTTGTTGACAGTAGAACATAATGTCAACTTCATGGTGCACTGTTGGTGGACGCTTAATGAACTTAATTAGATGATTAGTGATGTTAATTATCCTTCTATTATGAAGATAAAGATGTCTCACACAGGAAGCACTTGGTAAAGAAACATCATTAAAGGTATCAGTGTTTACTTTCTTCATTTACTTCTATTTTTCAAACTCCTGTAACAAGGACTTGTGATAGACTAGTGACATTTACGATTTCCTTAAAATGGAAAAGGAAAAGCCACTGTCTCCATCAGCCCGTCTTTGTTCCTCCCCCTCATTCTGGATACTGATGCTGTGTTGGTGATGCTCTGCTTTTTCAAATCCTCTGCTGTCAGGACCTATTGACCGTGATGTGATGGGTGGGTTCTAACATCAATTGTTTGCAGAATGGGATGTGTGAGTGTGTGTGTGTGTGTGTGTGTGCATGCATGCGTGTGTGTGAGTCAAGAGAAGAGAGGAAATGAGAGAGAGGGCCCTGTTGAGTGCCCGTACCACTGGAAGAACACCTAAAGGGCTAATTTAACCCCTCCCCATTGCCCAGGCCTGGCTGCATTTCCATAACCCTATAATGCTACGTCCCCAGCTCTGTCACCAGGACGCTGTGCTGCAGTGGGAAGGTCCATTCTGGGTGCGGTGTTGGAATAAAGGTGCCCACAAGACCAAGTCTACAACACCTGCCACAGAGTCTTCACTTTCAGTTGCAGTGAGAAAGGAATCCTCAGAGGTTTAAGAAATAAGGCACTGGACTTCATCATTTTTCTCTTTCTTGCCCCTGAATACCAACCACCATAACCAGAGGGTAAGGAAGTCCTTTCTGGAAATAATCTTAGTCCAGACATACCCTGAAGAGCTCTAAGTCCAGGCTGGGGAAAGTGGCATTATTTTTAGGGTCAGTATCTCTGGAAAAGCATCAAGGGAAAATAAGTCATTGGCAGCCTTTCTCACCACAATTAAGAAAACCAAGACTCCATTTAGCAGAAGGTCTTAGTAACAGTGCTCACATCAGTGGGGCAATTTATACTTTTCAAAGTCTTTTTAAAAAAAATCATTCTCTCATTTGTTTCTGAGTGGTTTTATTCCTCTAACAATAGTTTCATTTAATTACTTGCTCACAAGACTTTTCCCACCACCGAACACAACTGGGTTTTCCAACAACACAGCATTGTAATTTTTCGTGAAGTCCATGATGTGAGGTTTTCTGAATTGCTCTTCTCTTTTCTATGGTTTTCAATGGTTTTGTCCCTCCAGCCCCCTCTTTTCCTGATGTGCTGACACAGGCTGTCTTTCTGTCCTTCTGCCACACCAATGAGAAAGCATCGTCAAAATCTCAGCTCTCTCTAGTTCCTCTTGCCCCTTCAATTTTAGAAGCCTTCATGTGTCTTAATCTTCCCCCAAATTTAGGCCACCTGCTTCCAAACATCTCTTTTACAGGCATATTCATCTCCTGGAAAAGTCCTTTCTCTCTTGCCCACAAACATCATGTTGAATTTACAAGTTTAAGCAAAAATAGTTCATGTAACAATCTTCTGAATTTCAGATTTTTTAAATTTCCTGCAACCTCTTAAAGATCTTTGACTTTAACTCTTTTATATAGAACATCTCTGGGAATTCTAACTTCTGTTGTCAGAGTTGCATTTTGACTTCCTCAGCTGTCACGTCGACACTACCACTTACTTCCCCTCATTTCAAAGTTCATTCCTTTCCATTTTCAAAAATCTCTTCTCAGCCCTGGGGCTCTCCTGACACGAGCCTTTTTCTTGGCTGAGTGAAAACTGAGGCTCCCATCTCAAGGGCCCTTTACCCCCTGAGCACGGAAGTGCCAAAGGCCCAAATGTGAAAGCGTGTCCTCGTCAGACCACGCCCTCCTTCCTCAAACAGGCAGGAGGGTCTCTGAGGCTCCCCGTGCCTTCAACCTCAGCAAGACTGAAATCTCTCAACAAACGCGCCAGAAAGTAGGACCAAGAGCTGCTTGATCTTTCCCACCGTGAACACTGACGCCTTTCAATTCTGCATACTGGCCTCCTCTTCTGCAGTTTTTATTTGGGCTTCCTGACTTCTTTAAAGGGAAAATAAGTATACAGAAACATTTATGCATGAAATGATATGATGTCTGGGGTGTTGCTTCCAAATTATTCCATGCAGGGAAGAAAGTGGGTAGTAATAGAGATGAGATGAGATTGGCCATGAGTTGAAAACTGTGCAAATTAAGTGATGGATAGATACATGGGGATTCATTTCATTATCTTCTCTACTTCTGTAGATGTTTGAAATTTTCCACAATGATTTCTAAAAGAGAGAATGGGTGAAGTGCTCAGAGTGGACGATCAAAAATGTCATTTCCCTTGCTGGGGACCTGAGCCAGGGCTGCCTTTAATGCAGCTGTCACCACATTGCTGGTCTCAGCCAGCATCTCATCCTCTGTCAAGGGCAGGACTGCTCTGTGGCTGGGAGTGGAGGCAGTGGGCCTGGGCACACATTTGGGGAAATAGCTGATGGCAGGTCCATAGTTACCCTGGTCACGCAAGTGTCCCGTCTCTGAGATCTCAAGGCCCCCAGCTGTGGGCACTGCTGGTCTTACAGGAGGCCCTGGTGCGTCTGGGTGGACAGGGGGCTTGCCCACAGGGCAGCCTTGACAAGACCCCAGGGGCCTTGGAACAAATGTCCAGTGCTTTCATGTCCTTGCCAGGGCAGACACAGACTCCCTGCAAAAAGCTTGTCTTTGGCGTCTTAGCAACTGCAGTGTGCCACCCTCTGGCTCTTGGTACCTTCTCATCCCCTTCTGTTAAATTTCACAGCGCCCTCGATTCCCTTCACAGGCCGCTTCAACTTTCTAATATACGGCTTTGAAAACAGCAACTGGAAGCTTGCTCAGCAATCTCCAAAAGCCACGGAAATGTGGTAGACACAGCCCAGCCCTGCCCCACAGGACCTTACTCCTCTCTAAACCCCCTAAACAGTGATCAGGTGAGGCCCACCTGGCCCCAGCATGGGACCGCTGTCCACACGTGTACAGTGGATCTCAGGAGGAAAGTGGGGTGAAATCCAGCTCACACTTTGCTAAAGGAGACACAGCTCAGGTGGCTGTGCCCATCCAGAGGGCTCCACCCCTTGATAGCCTAGAAGTGGCCCCGCTGTGCTCATCTCAGTCTCAGTGAAACAGAACTCTCCGATGTGCTCTTTGCTTTCCACCGCTCCCAGCACTGCCACTGCAGCCCCCAGCATCTGTTACCTGAACGACGCTGCCGCTCCCAGCCCGGCCCCTCCCTTAGGGCCTGACCTCCAGTCCAACCTGTACAAACAGGTGAGCAGTACAAGCTCCCTGCCTAACCCCAACCTGGCCTCCGTGCCCGTTCTGCCACCTGCAACGCCCCCTGTTGTCCTCTGCTCACGGCCTCCCACACTCTCATCCTCCCGCCCCTTCCCATCCGGCCCCCAGCTCCCGTGTCTCGGTCACCCATTTTCAGTTTGTTAATGCTTTAAAAAAAAAAAAAAAAGAATAACACACTACGTACTTTGGAATAATTCTGGATTTGCGGAAAAGTTATAAAGGTAGCACAGAGTTCCCATCACCCTGTCACCTGGTTTACTGTGATGTTAACATCCTACATTGTCATGCTGTGTCTGTCAAAACTAAGACACCAACCTTGGTTGTCGATGTTTTTTTTCAACTTCTTTTTAAACAAGAAAGCCTGAAATTGAGCAGGTGAGCAAAGCCGTGCCCACTGCCATAAAGACGAGCGGCCAGCCAGAGGATGCTCTCCGGATTTCTCCAAGCTGAGGGTGGACATGATCCAGAGGCTTCCAGAACATCCTCACTGGCCTTTGGTGGCCTCAAGGGAGCCCAAGGTCCCAGCCTCTGATGACAGGCTGACACCCACAGCCTTCACCCCAGTGGAACCCATGACTTTACAATTTGGTTCCAGAAGGGACTTTGATGGGGATCAGGGGGAGAAAAAGAAGAAATAACTTCTATCATATCAGCCCTGCCTCAAAGTTCGGCTCACCTGCCAAGAAGAAAACATTTCTACGGAAAATAAAAATGGGTAAGAGGAATTAGGGCTCATACATCGTATGTCTCACTCTTAGGAACAATTTACCAGTGCTGCAGAGCTGTCAGCCGCTGACGTGATAAGGAATAACACCACATGAATAATGTTCCCTCCACAACCAACTCCTTTAATTACAAGCCTCTTCTTTCCAGAAGAGAGACAGAAGATGCGAAAACACCAATTTCATGCACTTGTGCCTGAATAATGTCTCTGCGCTGCTTTTTCCAGATGGCGACCTTCTCACTGGAGGAACTAATGATGTGGGCATATTTAGGGAAAAACCAATAACGGAGTCTTTAACCTTCAACAACAAAAAGCGTGTTGTACAAAATGTTCCTTGGGATGCATTAGAAAATATCAATTACATTGCTCGCTGAGGTGTAATCAGCCGTAATAATCAAAATTAATTTTTAAAAATAATTAAACAGACCCCAGGGCAAATAGCTGATGCTCTTCTCCTATGACATCACAGCATACATATGTACCTGAGAAGTTGTGCCTTCTGTTAGCAACAAAGGCATCTCGTGAGGATGAGTAATGGATGCGGGGTCTGAAGGCTGGTGGGTTTCATCCTGGCAAAAGGATGGGGTGCTCCGTGCAATTCCCTACACGTTCTTTAAGAGCCTTCTATGCACCGGGCGCTGTGCCCAGCCCAGACTGAGTTCCTGGTATAGGATCTCTGAAGCAAAGACGCAGTTAATTTTTAAAATAAAAACATAGTCCACTTTGTTTCAAAGATTATTTGTCTTAAAAAATTCCACAAGATATTATGAGCTGTAGAAAGGATAAATAAATCAGGTTGAAGGTAAAATGGGGCTCAACAGGAGAGAAGCAGCCAGAGAGGTGTGTGTGCACGTATGTGTGTATGCATGTTTTGCAGAAATTTATCCCACCGGGTCTGTGCAGTTACAAGAATTGGGCCACACTTATCTCTCTGGGCTTCTGAGTGCAAGATCAAAGAGGAAAGCAAAACAGTGACAGTCCTCCTCTTCGTGAGTTGCTGTGGAAAAGCACAGTTCTTCCTGGGGCCAACAGCTGAGGGAGATGTCCCCTGGGTAGCCCCTGGGGCTACCCTCTCTCTACTCAGTCCAGCCACACTGGCCTTTGCTGCCCTAGAACACTCCAGAACATGCCTGCCTCAGTGCCTCTGCGTGACTGTCCTCTCTGCCCGATCACTCTTTCCTGGAGGGTCACAAGGCTCATGTCCTTCCTTATTTCTCTGCTCCCATGCCCCCTGATCCCCTCCATCTAACAGCCCAGCACCTCTCTTGCCACCTCTCCCACTCACCCTGCTCAATGTTTCCTCATTGCCTTTAGTACCCCTAACATTTATGAATTTATTTATATCTATCTTCACCTCCTAGAATTCAGTTTCCTTTAAAGCGAGAATATGTCGGATTTTCTCTCTTCTGTAAACTCAGTGCTTGGAGCAGGGTACAGAGTAAGCACTTAGTAAATATTTTTGGAGTAAATGAATGAATGAATAATTGATATAGAAGACAACATCTGCAGCAGCCTGCCTTCGTCAAAGACAGAGCAAGTTTCAAATATTCTTTCTTCCACATCTCTCCATGTGAGCCAAGAGCAAACTCTTACAAGCCATTTGTAAATCTACATAGCCCCACACATAGCAGTCTATTCAAGGTTCTTTCCGATCAGCTGGTTCTCAACCAATCTCTCCAGGACTCGGGGGCAACTGAGCTGTGATGACAACAGTGACCTGGCAGGGGTTGGGCACTGGCAAGAGGAGGCATCAATAGCCTGCAAGAGTTTCCATAAAATGCGTGTCCCTACACAGCATCCCAGCCGTCCCTTCCTTAGCTCTCCAGCCAGACTGACCTAATCCCAGGGGACACTGCTAACCAGGTTAAGGAGTAGAGGGGCTGGACCCCTCCTCTATAAATGGCATCATCAGGAGCAAGTGCTCAGGCACCAGAGGGGATGCTCCAGCTTCCAGGTCTCCATGCAGCTACACCACACGCAGGATGGTCCCCTTTGTGGCAGCGAGAGCTATGGGGTAAAGTGCAATCTTGCAAACTGCCTCCTATTTCGAAAGCACTTGCATTTTCCCAGCGCTCCACATGTTCTGCTGTAAACCAAGCATGCTCCCAGTTGTAAATGCAGAACACGAGGTTCTGAGAGGTTACGGAATTGCCTAAGGTCCTGCTCAGCGTTACAGAGATGGGCGAGCCCAGCTTCCCTTTGCCACTTCCCTGCTGCAGAGCCCTTGACTTTTTCTTAGATTCGGTTTCCACATCTATAAAGGGGGCTAATAATAGCTGTGTGATGTGGCTATTAGGACATCTACAGCAGTTAATCACTCAGTAAGCCAGGGAGTCTGTCGACAGACTTACTGAGCAGCGTCTTCCACAGCCAACGCACTGAGGACACAGCCTGCCCTCAGTTCTGAATGCCAGGTGGCCAGCCAGCCCAGTTGAGCTCATTTCCTGTCTTCCCTTCTATGTTTGGGCTCTTTCTCCCTATATCCTGAAGCCCATTGTTCCCGAAGCTTGGGAAGAAGGAGGTCTCCTTCCCCCAGCTGGCTGGCAGCTGCAGGCAGCCTTTCCTTCTCTTCTCCCCAGCATCTGGTGACTGTGCCCTTCCCCAGTGGACAACAGACCCATGGGGACAGCAGAGCCTAGATTCTGAGCTGGTGGAATTTGGGGTCCACCTCACTTTCCAAAGTCACATGGGCAGAGAACACAAGTTGTACAATGTGTCTATCAACCATCTACTCCACGTCCCTGGGGAGCCCCTTCCCACAGTTTCCCACAGTTATTTGCCCCTCTGAGGAGGAGAAGAGATAAAGACTCAGGGACGTTAAGTAAATTGCCCGAGGTCTCCTAACCTTAAGACCATGTCCATTCAACGACCAGAGTCTGCTTCTGAAGATGTCAGTGATCCCAGCATTAGCATATGTGACATACTGTTTTTCCCAGAAAGATCCTCCCATATTTCCAGCCCCACATGCTCTCGCAGAACCTTGCGACTTCCCCAGCAGGTGGTAGAGTCTATTTCTCTCCCCTTGAACCTGGGCAGAACTTTGTGCCTGTCTCACCCAAAGGAAGGCAGCAGATATGATGCTGCGTGGCTTCTGAAGCTAGGTCACGGAAGGCCACATGGCTTCCTCCCGGCTCTCTCTGTCTCTGTCTCTCTCCTTCCTCCTCCCTACGGAAATCAGCCCTCGAAACCCAGCCATCAGCTTGTAAAGAAGCCCAAGACACAGGGAGAAGCTGTGTTTCAGCCAATTGTCTCAGCTAAGGTCTCAGATTAAAACCAGCAGCCAGCGCCAGATGTGTGAGTAAATGAGCCTGGCCAAGGCCCTGGGCAGGGGGGAGGAGAGACACCCCCGCCCACCCCTGCTGTGCTCCAGACTCCTTATCGCAGCGCCCACAGTCACAAAAAATCACTGTTGGTGCCACTGAGTTGTAGGATGGTGGGTTACGCAGCTTTAGAGAAATGGACTGGGAAACCCCAAGGCTCAGCCCCACATAGTCAAGAGGACCCATCACCATGTCTCCTGGCAACAGGACCAACGTTTCTGTGCCCACTCCTGCTGGACTGTGGGCTGGTGCTCTCTGAGCACAGCTGACACTAGAGAGAAGGGGAATGAGGATAGGTTTGGTTTTTAATGCCATAAGGAACCCCTGCTCTTGGCACTTAAGGGAAGCCCATCTTCACTTCGAGTTAAACCAGACCAAGGCCTCGCTCCCCTAGGTGTCGCCTCAGCTGGGAGGCCACACGCATACTGGTACCCACTCAGAAAGCGGAAGTAGATTGCGTCCAGCGACAGCAGAGAGAGAACGTGACTCACAGGTTTGAAGCAAATGGCTGATGCTAAGGAAAAGGGGTCGGGCCTCACCTCTGTCTTGCACTCAGGGTCCTTGGTCTGCCTCCCGGGCATCAGCCTCATGGCTGAGGACAAGCTTCCACTCCACGAAGTGACTTTGCTGTGGTGTCCGACATTGGAGCGACTGGCCAGCGACTTCTTCTCAGATGCTGAAGACGAGGAGACAAAGATTGTCAGAGGTGAAGTCGAAAGGAGGACACTATTCCTACAGCTGGCTTGGCTTTCAGTCGGCCCGCCAGGGGCATGAGCCCAGTGTGCCTGCCTCCAATAAGGGAAAGAGCCCAGGCTATAAGCTTATACTGCCATATTCTAGCTAAGAAATACAATGTGGGCTTGGGGGACTCCAAGCTCCACAGCTCACTGACTCAAAGTGAGATGTTGGACAAGTTAGCTAACATTCCTGAGCCTCAGTGTTCTCATCCTGTAGAATGGGGCTAATGCTATCTAACCTCACTGTGGTGTCACGAAGAGTAAATGAGACTATGTGTTTAACACACTGGCCCTGGAATACATAAAGTTTTCAATATGGTTGTTGGCAAAAAGAGAGCCATTTGTAAACTTTAACATTCATGTCACCATTTTATGGGTGAGTATATATACTCATGGATACATATGTCCCATTTTATTGCACTTTTCCCTGAAATGGAATCTGACATTTTGACTTCAAATTATACGTGTTTGCACATAGGTACATATATATTTGCCAGGGCTAATTTGGAAAGCCAGTGAAATAAAGGTTCTACACTACTGGGTGGTCTGGGATGATACACATGGAAATAACTAACTCAAATCATTGTGAATTTTGTTGTGCTGAAAGACTTAAAACAAGCATATGAGCCATAATTTGAGAGCAAGGTCCTCTTTAAAAACAAAATTGAAACCTCATTCCTACAACTGCATTGACTAATATGAGGGTGAAATTTTGAGTCTGGTAGAATGCAAGGGACGTTAATATCTTTGGGATGAAGACTTTCACCTGGAACATGAAGAACCTGAGGCTCCAGGGCACTGCACGACTTGGTGCAAGATTTGAAAGCAGGCAGGAACATATCAGGGCAGAACCTAGAACCCTGAGCTCCAGAGCCCAAGCTAGAGCTCTGACATGGTGGCCCTTCCCTTTAAAAGATGACCAGAATCTGCTTGCTTGGTTGGCACTTCTGGCCTTCCTTTCACCCAAGATGCAAAGCACCATTCATTCTTTGTGAGCAAAGATGCATGAGATTTCAGTCTCGTAAACCCCACCCACCAAAGGGACAAGAGAGAAGGTCCGGGTAGAAAAGGCTCTGGGCCCTGAGTGGAACCTTGGAGAAGTCTGGATCTATGAGACCCAGAAATTCCACTCCCTGGGGCCCAGTAGACAGAGACCTAAGTAATGTTGCCAGGCCTTGAGCATTGTCTCCTCCCAGAGTGGGGTGACCTCTTCGATCTTCACTTTGTTCTCTCCGGGTTTCACAGAGAGATCAATCTTGAAGGTGTCCTCTAGTTCCTGCCGCCTCTGTGCCACGAGCTGCTGCCAGAGAGTCCGCACCGTCTTTTGGATGTTGTGCTGGACTAACAGAGAGAGCATATCACACAATCAGATGGCCTTAGTGTCTCTCTCAGAGATGACCAGGAGATGGCATATCATGGTTGATCTTAATCGCATCCTTCTTGAACAGCATTCCAGCTTAGCAAGCTCCAGCCAGATAGCAGTCATTACAGAGAGCCACAGGACCGATGTCAATGCTAACAACATCCACATGAGCTGGGCTTTCTCCTGCTTCCACCACTGAGTCCTGCCTGCCTCACATGTCCAGAGCTGGGGAATTTGATTGATGGGCTCAGAAAGTCTCTGTCTCCCACCCTCCAGTACTCTTAGATATCAAATAGAGATACCTGTGTGAGCTCTAGGGAAGCAAATAGCTGCCCCAAAACAGCTCCTATCAACCTTACATTTTACATTATCCCCTCAGGGGAATGGACACCAAACCCAAGACTGTGCCTGGGGGCCCAGGACCCAAGCTGGTCCCCTTTCCTGGCACTGAATCATGCTTCCCCCGACCCTCCCACCTCAGTATCCTGGATTTTCCCAGATGTAGAAATATCTACCAAGCCAATTCTTCCTGCTATGCCACACAACTATAATCCCCTGAACAGTGCCTAAATTCCCTCTGATCTTGGACCACTGGGTGCCCCCTCTGGCACTAGCCTCTTCAGTCTGTTCTTCTCAGTGTAGGGGGATGGATGTTGCTCAGTCCACTCTCCTAGCCAAGTTCCAAAATGCAACGGTTCATGTTGAAAGAACACTGTGTCAGAGGAAACTTTAAACTTGTAAGATGTTTGAGAATTGGCTCTGGGCACCTATCTAATCAGAAAACAGAGGCCCTTAGGTCTACCATCTGGTATCACAAGATACCATACGGTAAGTGGCATAGTCAGTAACCAATGTGGTGGAAGAAAGTCTGCTGAAGCTTCCTGGATCAAAAGGGAGGAATCTCTCAAACACATGGATCTGGCTGCTATTTTTTTTTTTTTACGAATTGCCAATCCCTTTAACTTGATTTGATATTAGTAAATCCAAGAATAAACTCTGTTAAGCCAAAATCTCATAGAAGTAATGAATTTGTTTTCTAGGAAAGAAAACTGAGAGACAGCGAGGTAATGGCTTGAACCAGGTGAGATACATGCCAGTTTCCATCTCTAGTGGTCTAAGGGAAAATTCAAGTGACCACCTGAGAATTGAAATTAACTTACAGTGAGGTCCTCTGGGATTTTAGTAAGGACACTAAGTTCTTAGTCTAATCAAGTCAAGTCCCACAAAGCTTTCTCTTCATCTTTCCATCCATCCATCCATCCATCCATCCATCCATCCATCCATCATTCCATTCCATTTCTAATACACAAAGCCCATTCCAATTTTCTTCTCTATCAGGTTACCTTGCTGTGCTACTACATTGTCTGAGATTTCCAAGGACCTCTTCTGGCCTTTAAGAATCTCCTTAGTAGTATTTGGTTCCTTATCTAGGGAAGAATAAACTGAAAAATGCAACCCTAGCAGTTACCACTATCCTTCTATGCCCCGCCCCCAAAAGAAACAACAAATAAAATGTACCATCACTCAGACTTGGGAAGTCTTCCCCTCTTTTTTCTCCTCCTTCTTCATTTGGAGAAAGAAAGACTTGATGATAAGGAGTCATTCTAGGCTTCGGTTCCAAACCAAATCCTTCTGGATAACTAAGAGACAAGAGATTTTTCACTATAAACTCAGTTTCTTTGGGATTATTCCATTGTTCTTTATTACAAAGAATCATCCTTCAAACTCAGTACATATTGATATGGAAAAACTTGTCTAATCAAGTTAAAGCAAACATGTTATGATAACTTCCATGACAGATACTGTACAACAGCATTCTGGAAAATAGGAAGAACACCTTCTTTTTATTCCCATCTTATTAAATTCAATTCAGAATCCCCACAGGCCCCCTGAACCCTCTCCTGATTTCCCCACCATCAAAACTGGTCATTGCTTTTTGCAGACTCCCAAAGCATTGAAATCTGCCTGTGTTTGGCACTGATCTCATTCTGCTTGGAATGGGACCAACGCTAGCTTCATGGGCCCATGATCTGTGCACTTGTACAGGGCCCAGACTCAGAAGGGCCCCAGGCTTGGGCTCTTTTGTTACCCTCTTGAAATTCTTGGTAATTTTTGAATGAGACCCTCATTCGTATTTTGTGGAGACCCCAAACATCATGTAGCTGGTTCTAAGTTGGGTGCAGTGGTTTACATATTAGGTCCCCCCAGAACCGTGCACTCCAGGGCCCCTAGTCATGTGAATGTCCATGTGCCCTCTTCGATGGACCCCTCAGCCAACCCAGCAGAATATACACTCAGTACATGTTTGTGGATTGAACCAAAAATGACAAACAAGGAAATGAAAAAATACCAGCCTATGAGAATGTCCATTCTTGAAATTTCTAGAACAAAGTCCCTTTGGATGTTGGAGCCCATTTTGCTAAATAGAGGAATCTGAGGAGGGTGGAACGTCAAGCGCACAAACCAGCTGGCATTTCGCTCTTCTTACCTATGCTTCCTGTATGGATAGGGTCTAATTCTTGAAGTACAGAAAAGGAAGAAGAACCTCCTTAATTTAATCCGTACACTGAAAATGGATTCTTTTATTTCAAACAAATAAAAAGGCAAGTACCTCCTCTGGGCTAGGAGAATTTTCCAGGGCTTCCCAGAGAATTTTAAGACAAGTCAACTTCAGTGTTTTGTAATGTTCAATAGGCCACTCGACAGGATTTGGGGAATTTCTTTTTCAAGTAATCAAACATGGTTTGTACTAGGATAAATATGATCAAGAAAAAGGACAAGAGCAAAGTGTAATATCGCATAGTCCTCTCTTCCTCTACAATCAACATAGCTGCATTAATACGAGATAACAGTTGTAGGCAGTATGATGCCAAGGCCCTGGGGATGCACAATACACACACACTGCCACACAGAGAGAGAAAGTGCACATATGCAGAGAAATCTAACATATTTTCAAACCTTGGACTTTGAGAAAAGGATTTAAATAAGCTTAATTTAATTTCTTTTTACTACTGTTTCTTACACAAATGTGCTTACGGACATCATTTTATATCATAAATTTTGTATGTATTTTTTTTTTCTGCAAGCAAAATGATTCCTGGCTTTCATGATACAATTTCTTATATATTTTTCAATTCTAAGATTGCATTTATCAAATGTTAATACTTCTGAAATCTGCCTACAATATAAAATCAATATGGATACATAATGTTGGAGTCTTCTGTCGCCAAAATTAAATCAATGAGGTCTCTTACAACCTGAGAAGTGTGGAAATAAGGTCAATTATTATTTCATGATCATTCTAGATGTTCAGTCACATGGACAGGTTTGAGAACAATCTACTATGCTATCAAACATTGCATATAATTTGGATAGTCAGATAAACAACAAGATTATATCGACCTCAATCAAGGGTCCCTCTTCAGCTTTCTTTTCTGCATTGACCACTGCGGGGCACGGAAGCCAGCAAGCAGCTCTCACCTTCTCGTACTGAGCAGCAACAGACAGTGCATGAGACACAGCAGGAAGCTGGCGTTGGAATTGTAGGTGGCAAAGACAATGTCCCAGTGCTCCTGCAGAAAGCCCAGGATGCTGAGCAGGCTGAGGCATTCGGAGAGGGCCTGCTGAGGCTTGGACAGGCAGTAAAGAATGACTTTATTTAAGCTGCTGTATAACGCACTGATGACGGTGTCCCTCTGAGAAGAGGGGTTCTCGATGACCTGTGTCATAAAAGAAACACACACACACACTTGTGAACACTTCGCAATTTTAGATAATGACCCAGTTAGCAGTGGAAATGATACAATCAAAAAGTGACATCATCTAAGATTCAAATAGGACTAGTGTCACCTACCTTTGAGCTTCTATTTAAGTGAATGATCAGTAAAGACAATTCGGACATTTGGATTTACCAAAAACTTTCATAAAATAAAAGTTTACCATGACCATATTATGGAAAATAGACGTGGGGACCAGAAATTTCTGAAATACTGGTGACACGGTTGACACTCAGTTTAGAAGAACAGGCTATCAATAATGTTGAATTTTTTAAATGTGCCATTATTAATAATAATCATCATGTATAGACTGTTTACAATATTCCAGGTATCGTGCTAAGCATTTTGGCATTGATTTGCATAGATTTACATATATTGCCTCATTGAAACATTGTAACAACATCATGAAATAGACACTAAGATTATTCCTTTTTAGAGATATGGAGGCTGAGGGTCAGAGAGATTAGACGGTCAGCAAGGGTCAGACACTTGAGCCATGCTCCTAACCACCCTGTCATCAAGAGGAAGAGGGAGTCCTGTGGATTTTAGCATGTGAGAAACAGACGGGGAAGGCAGAAAGTCTTGATTTATAGCCTAAACACTGACTGCTCCATCCATCTGTTTGGCTTCATCACTAGTAGATAAATAAGTCCTGGAGATCTAATGCACAGCACAGTGATCACAGAAAACAGTCCTGTGTTATAAACTTCAAAGTTGCTAAGAAGCTAGATCTTAGTTATTCCCACCACAAAAAAGAAATGATAATTAAGTGACGATAGTAGTGTTAGCAAGCACTATGGTGGCGATCATATTGCAACCTATAAATGTATCAAGTCAACACATCGTGCACCTTAAACTTACATGATATTATACGCCAATTGTAGCTCAACAAAAATAAATAAAAAATTTTAAAGAGAAAAGAATTTATCGAACAAAAATTATGTGCAAAATGTTTCAGTCTGTTAGAAAGCCTATTGTGACTTCTCAATTCCTTTCTTAAGAATTTTATAGATAATGCAAGTATTTATACTAATGAAGTCAAGTTTTATTTAAATCTGCTGGAGTCTGGGGTTCATGTTTTTATCATCACCCTCTCTTGCTTGTCAGATGGGCTACATTTTTCAAACTGAGGTTAGGTGTTGTTGGAGTCACAGGCGGTGAGCAGGAGAGAAGGCAGGTGGATGTGGGCAGAACTGAGAGTCTGTGGGGCCAGCACCCCCTGAAGACACCTCAGCTCCCAGAGCACCCACTCTCTTGTGTTAGCGCTGAGTGTTTGCTTTGACTCCTGGGGAGCTGCTATGAATGTTTGTGTCTCCCCACATTCACGTGAGGAAACCTTAAGCCCCTATGTGATGGTATTTGGAGAAGGGGTCTTGTGAGATAATTAGGTCCTGAGGACGGAGACTCCACGATGGGCGAGCTCGCTTCCTGTCTCTCTCCGTCGTGTGAGGCTACAAAGAGAAGACGGCCATCTGCAACCCAGGAAGAGAGCCCTCACTGGACACCAGATCTGCTGCACCTTGATCTTGAACTTCCCAGCCTCTAGAGCTGTGAGAAATAAATGTCAGCTGTGAAGTGGCACCATCCAAGGTATTCTGATCTAGCAGCATGAACTGACTGAGACAGGAGACCAGCAGCTACTTCCCTTCTCAACACGACCTCCCAAGAACTTGATTTTAATGTCCTCAGAGCTGACAAGGGACATTCCTCCCCTCTTGGAGTTATAATCAAAGAAGCCTACGAATACATTCTTTTCAGCCTTGCCTAGAGCTGCACACAGCCAGACTGACTGTCACCCTAGGAATTGTGTTGAGGCCCAGTCCTGGGGTCTGCGGGTGACTCCACAGACAGAAGGTGCTGGGGCCCAGATGTCACTCTCCCTATGAGGCGTGACGAGCAAGGAGAGGGGCTTCCTGGAGTCCGCTGCAGAGGACACACCGACAGCTGCCGGCAGGCGTTGGCGGACGGAGACCTGAGCTTGGCAAGAGAAAATGCCTCCAGCAATCACAGTGTCCCCCTGGCTGAGGCCACCTCGGCCAGAGTGAGCTTCTCATACCGGGAGGGTCCGAGGAAAGAGTGAACGGCTGCTTGTTGGGAAAGGTTTCCAGAATGAAATGGGAGGCGAGGACCAAAAAAGTGTTCAGCTCCAGAATTTTGAGGTTGTGTGACTCTCTGTGTATGTACACGTGTACAACAAGAATGTGGACACCTGTACACACACACACACTTACATCTAAGCGTGTATCATAGGCATGCGTTTGTGTGTATGGGTATGTGTGTAGATCTATCTGAAGAGAGAGCACGTGCAAGAATAATAGACTCTTGCCTCGATTTCAGGAACGCCCAGATATGATGGAGGTGGATACTGAAGAAGAAAATGAAATAGGCCTTTTGGAGATAAAGACCTTTGTGGCCCTTTGTTGACGAGGAATAACAATAACTAACATTAAACCAACAATCACAATAAAAATGCAAAGGGGATGTGTAGGGTCTAGGAGGGGACAGAGCTCAGGTGCCAGCGTGGGGAGCTGCAGCTCCCAACAGCTGAGATGCATCTCAGGTGGCCTGAGATGAGAGCTGGGCCGGGCACCCACAGCCGCCAGGTGTTGCCTGGGCTGTAAAGGTCCTCCTTCCTCCCACCCACCTCAGGTTCTATTTCAGGAAGGACAGCAGGTCAATCTGGGCCAACTGGACGGTAGCCAGCAGTGTGTCATCCAGACACTTGGTGGGTCCGCAAGAGCACCCTTACCACCACGGCCAGCCTGGGGTTCTTACCACCATGATGTGCTCGGTGATGAAGAGAAGGATGTGTCTGGGGTCTGCTGAGAACATCCCACTATACAGCTTCTCCACCAGCTTCTGGGTGAAGTGGGAGATGTTGGTGAGTGAAGGAGCAGCAGCAGCTTCTGTGTTTGGCTGAAGCTCTTTACTGCCTGGGGACGGGGGTGGTGAGGAAACAGACAGAATCTGAGAAATCATCAGAATCTGAATGGCCTTCTCCCCACAACAGTCTCCAAGCCCCTCTTGGTAACCAAACACATCTTACTAACCTCTGTGGACCCCATTGTAACCCTCTGTATACCACATTGTTCCAAAGATGGGGTCTTATACACAGCAGATGCCCATTGAACACACACATTCATTCAGAGTAAATTGATTTTGAACAATCTGGTCAGTGATATAAACCAAGTGGGGAGAAGGCAAGCGAGGGGCAGCATTTCTTCCAGTGGCCGTTTGGAAGGAGGGCAGAGGAGAACTTAAGGCATAGGGTAAATGGGAAGGCTGTCGTGGTGACCCTAGGATGGCTGCCACATGGGGCAGAGGATAAAGCTGTGATATCGATCGTCTGCTGTGCACACTGAGCCACTGTGCTCAGACGGGGATGCGATGACCTCAGCTAAGCCTTACAACAACCCTCCAAGTTAGCCACGGTTGTCGTCCTCACTCACAGCTCAGGCACCTGCCAGAGTCACACCGCTGTCCAGTGACAGAGCCAAGATTGGACGTGGGACCACCGAGCTCACGCTTTTCACTGCTCTACTGTCTCCCACACTTCAGACACTCCACGAGAAGGACCACAAGTCAGGGTTTCCGCATTGAGGGGCAAGGAGGAATCCAGAAGACGAGTGACGTCACTGAGGATTCTGTGGCTCAGAAACCACAGAAAGGACTTTGTCTAATCTTGTTGGGAAGTACAGATGCCCTGGAACTAGAGGTTCTGAAGGAAGCTGCAGTCTGAATTCTTAGGGGCAACCGCAGCATCGTCCTCCAAGGTCATCTGTTTAAGGAACATCTGCTGTGCCCAGGTACAGGGACAAAAAATGAGACGCCGAGCAGAAGAACGTGAAATTCCAGCTGGCGTCTTGACTTCCCCCATGGGAAGAGGACTCAATTCGACTAAAGCTGGAGGAGAACTGATCTGAGCTCAGGGGGCAGAGGTCCCTTCTGTCTCCGAATGGCCCGAGGATGACAGAGGCGTCATGGAAAGCAGCAGCATGCCTTCCCTGGGGTCAGTGAGCTTGTGTCATGGACTCGGAGGAACAGACGTGCAGATGGAAGGCTGCTTCTCTCCGCTCCTAATCCCAGCCCTAACACTCCTCTAGGGGGCTGGGGGCAGTGGCTAGTGGGCGTGCTGGGTTTCCTGCTCTGCCATCAGCAGCTTCGTGTCATAAACAACAAGGAGCAAGCCCCCCCGACTCACCTCTGCACGCCTGCGTGTTGCCTCCGCTCATCACGTGAAATATTTCCATGGTGGAAAGCAGGACCTCAGTCTGGAAGTCTCGCTTCTGCTGGCTGGTGGCGTTGTCCGGAGAAGCCTGGAAGCACACCCATGCCTAAGACGGCAGCCGCACGGCCGTCTTGTCCACCCAGTGCCCATTGGGTCCCCTTTCTGGCCCGTGTGCTAACACCACAGATGCTGGGGGTGTGGGCTGCCAACTACCCACAGTTGCCCCTTGTCCAGGGCACTGCCCTCTGCTGCCCAAGCTGCCTCACTCAGGGAGGAATGCCTACTTCCCAGGGCGAGGAGGCAAGTAGGGGGGCCCCTGGTGAATGACCTCCTGGCAGGTGCCCCAAGGTGGGGCTGACTCTGGGATGCAGATAGCGCACCAGTGCCCCCTTAGGGCCAGGCTATGGCTGAGACCATTTCCTGGCTGGCTTCCCCCTTGTCTTCCTCGCCATCCCTTCTCTGCTTCTCCCGAGAGCACTGCCCCCAAGAAATCACTTCCACAAAATCTGTGCCTCAGGCTCTTCTTCAGAGACCTGGCTAAGACCTGCCCTTGCTCATCTGTTCTCTGCTGCTTGGAGAGTTTCGGCTCTGCCAGGGCCTGCGGTCCCCAGGCCTCCCTCCCACCACCTCGCTGCAGTCTCGGGAGACCTTCTCCAACACCGGACAGCTGGGAGACCTTCTCCACCACCGGCCAGCTGGCATCTGCAGGCTTCGGGTCTCCCTGGGCACAGCCCACCCTCGTGGTGCCCGCGCCCTCCCGGGCTGCTCCCACAGCACAAGGCCCAACGACTTCCTTTCCAACCCACCTCCAGGAGCACCTCTAGCGGCAGCCACTGCTTGGGGCTGGGAGCCGCTAGCAAAAGCTCCCTCAAGAGTCGCTGCGTGAACTCCCTCAGCTGCTTCCGGGTGGGATGAGACTCGGCAGGAGCCTGTAGACCCTCGGCAGCACTGTCGCCTTCGGCTGCAGCCCCGGGACCACTGTCGTCCTGGGAAGACTCAGGCACGGCCCCCTCAAAGACAAGAGAGCCCCAGCGTGAGTGGCCTTCCCTGCTCTTTCAGCCGCAGCGCTCTTTTGGGTCCACCTTTGAGGTGTGCACGGGCGGGATTCTCATCACACGCATTAACATGGAAGGAAACTGAGGCTCCCAGGAGGTGGGCGACTTGCCCAGAGTCCCATGGCTCATAAAGCGGGCTGCTGTGGTCTGCAAACCTCAGAGGTGTGGGCAGATGTTGAGCACAGAGCAGACAGGCCTGCGGTGCTCAGCGATGAGGCCCAGGATGTGGCCTGGGCAAGTCACCTCCCTCCTTGGAGACCAGCTCCCCCCAGTCAGATGGCGATGACAGAAGGATCTCACAAACGTGTATGAGGACCCACGGAGAGAAGAGTGCACGTGGCAATAACTGGCCCTGGGATAAGGTCAAGAAAGCCGGTACCCACCTGCTGGTGTTGCCCTTGCCTTTCTGCCTGCCCCACTCTGCTGATGTTAGAAGACAGGACCCTCAGGTGAAAGGGGACAAGCAAGACTTCAGAGAACCCGGGCAGCCATGTCCTTGCAGCCTTGGCCCTCACTTCCTGTTTTCATATTGATAAAAACACTGGGGGACAAATGAGACCGGGGTCATTAGCCCAGAGACGTCCAGGAGGAGAGGGAGATGCTGGGAGGCCGAATGACACGCCCAAGGACACGCGGCCGGGGCCTCCGGACTCCAGGCCTGCAAACTGTTCATGTGCATTCATCTGTCGGCGCCTCCCTTTGCTCATTCATAAAATTAATGCAGCCGTTCTTAATTAAGCCATAAAATGAATTTAATGGCACCTAGGGAGGTGGTGACTGCATTAATTAGCTCCATGCGGCCTTGGCTGGAAAGATGCCATATAAATTCACAGCAAATAGAAGGCTTTTGGCCACCAGCCTTCGGTGTGAACACAGTCTATCACATTTTCTGGGAGCAAAGGCCTTTTGGAGCTGAGCTGACTGGCAGCCAGGAGGAGGCAAGCAGGTGTGGCGATAAGGGCTTTGGAACGGGAGCCAGGAGCCCCAAGAGAGGGCCTGGCCCACCCGCAGCTCATCAGCTGGGGAGGTGACTTTGGCCCAGCCTCTCCCCCAGGCGGGAGCTTTGAGCATGGGGAGGAGGAGCCCTGGGTCAGAGTGTGCTCTGCAGCTGCTGGCGGGCAGCCGGCCGGAACCCCAGTTCAGCAGATGGCGAGGCTGGTCCCCAGCTGCAGGGGCTGAGGTGGCGATCTGGGCTGAGAATGTCAGGCCACGGACCTCAGGGCCCTGGTCCCCTCCAGAAAGCCCACTCGGAGGGATGCTGAGGGGCAGCCTATAGGATTGTCCTTCCCCCCTGCCTGGCCGGGGGGCGCCTGGCCTCCGTGTGGGGTCCCAGCCCTGACCCCTCCAGCGCTGCCCGCACTGCTTGCCTCTGCTCTTTGCTATGTCTTTTTCTTTTCATCTTACTGTCCTAGTATGTTACTTTAGTTGTTTAACCCATCGAGCCATTTTCTCTTTTGGCAAATCTTCTACTCTTTGTATTTAGTCTTTTTACCAAAGCTAATTACTCTTAAATTTCATTTGGCCGTTCAATTTTATCTTAAACTGACTGTGATGAAAAGGACACGGGCTTTGGGGTGAGAGAGTGAGGTTCAAATCTCGGGTCTGTCACTCAGGAATCACGGAAACTGGTGCGTTGCATTCTCTCAACCATCCTGTGAGACAGGCCTCACCGTGCCCCAACCCGGGGACCAGGTCAGCCGCCCTTCCCTCTCCGAATCGCACTTCTGCCTTGTCTGCCCGCCGCCACCTGCCCCGGGGGCCTGCAGGTTACGGGAAGTGGCAGGCGCAGGGCCGTTGTGGGTGTCCATACATGGAGGCCACCACCATGAACACACTTCTAGAAAAGATGAGCTGAAAGGCACGTTCGCTCGTTTATTTGGTTGTTTAGCACACAATGATGGAGCAAACAGCCTCTAAGCCTCGCCTCACCGTCGTGTGCCTTTCTGACACGCTCCTTTAGCTGCAGCTCTCGACTTGCAACAGATGTCACCCTCTCGTTCTCCCTGCCTGGCCTCAGCTTCCTACTCCACTAGGCTGGGGCGACAAGCGGACTTCCGCCCTGCCCTTTCTGCCCTCCTATACCTGCCCTTCACACGGCCCTCACCGCCTCCTCTCAGCTGCCAGATGCTCCCAGCCCACTGAGTCCCCTTGACCCGCTGGTTCTCCATCTCAAACTCACTCACAGCTCTTCCCACGGCCCCCTCCCCACCCCCACTCTCACACCTTGTCCTCAAGACCCGGCGGTCCCCCGCCCTCACAGCCTCGGCTCGGCTGGCTCTAAGCCGCGCCTGGGTGAACCCTCTGATGAAGAGGAGTCCCAGATTATGACCTTGAGACCAGGATGAGGCCCTGAGACAAAAGACAGGACCGTCTTCCAGGCCCAGCCTCCCGTGCGGGCTGCACCGGCCACAGGCTTCCTGGCATGGAATTTGCTGTTTCCCGTGATCAGTGCGTGGATATTCCACATAGAATTGGACTAGATCTACCATCAAATTTCTCATTCCTGAGATGCCTAACAACTCAAAAAATGATTGAAATCTCAGAGCTGAAAACGACCTCAAGCTGCACCTAAGCCAAGAAAAGGAAAAATTACTCACGTTGTTTACTCAATGTTTCAGCCAAATTGCCTTAAAACGTATTTTAATCTTGGGGAGTGGGGAGGAAGTTTGCCCTTCGTCCTTGGAGGAGGACAACATGACGCTCACCCCTGCTCTCACGGAGGCAGGGCGGTGGCATGTCCTACCTTGTGGCTTCCCAGGGGGAAGGTGACTGCGGCCAAGGTCTGGAGGAACTCCGGGGCCCGCCAGGCTGGGTCCTGGGGGTAGGTGCTGTGCACGAGGCCCAGGAACTGTAGCACGCTGGCCGGGAACGTCCGCTCCCAGGCGTCGTCTCCAGGACCTGTCACGGGCTGAGGGCACATTTCATGAGAGGCGGTGCAAGGGAGCACGACTGGGCTGCAAAGGAGCCAGAGGGTTTGAAATCTGGGGGGAAGACCTCATTTCTGAGACTCTCAACAAGACATCTTATTGCAAGACACCTAAGACAATGCATTAGCCCTCGACACTGGTCATCCTTTGGGGAAGGGTTTAATGCACGCAGGCGTTGTTCGAAGGGCTTCACACATATTCCTCTTCTCATCTCACAAACCCTCTGAGGTGGGTTCTATGTTTACCCCTATGTTACAGATGGGAAGACAGAGGCACAGAGAAGTTAAGTAGCTTACCAAAGGTCACCCAGCAGGTAAAGGGCAGAGCCAGAAATTGAACCCAGACAATCCGGCTGCAAAGTCTGGCTCTTCCCCATACCATCACCTAGGGATTAGACACAGCCTCTGTGCTCAAGGAACTTGCCAATCAGGGTCAAGTCCAGCCTTCCTCAGCCCAGTGCTAATGCTCCCAGCTGTGGCCTCTGCCCTGGCTGACACCTGGACAAAGCCTGTCTGAGGCTGGCAGGGCTGGAAGCCCCTACCCACCAGCCAGGGCTCTGGAAGGAATCATGTTGCACTAGGCTGACACCCAGTGCCCTGAGGAGACCTGGGGACCTGTTTGCCCCCTAACCTGGCCCTGGCCACATGGCTGAACCTCCACCCCGGCTGCACACTAGTGTCCCACTGAAGCCTGGCTCTCCGGACCAGCCGCACCCAGTCACTCTGTCTGGAGACAGGCTCCAGCTGCTGCCTGACGTCCTGCTCTGTCCTGAATAAACAGTCTGGAACTTGAAAATTGACCAGCCTTAACATCAGGCTTCGTCCGTGCACAGCCACACCCCTGCGGATGTTACAGGTGGACGTCAGGTGTTCCTCTGGCCAGTTACTCAGCCCCAGCCCCTCCCATCCATGGCTTTCTCATTTCCCCACCTGCCTGCCTCGAGTCCTGGCCCATGGGCATGAGTTAGGACATCCTGTTTACCAGGTACATAACTAGTGCCTGGAACAGAGCCTCGTACTAGAAAAGATAAAGCTAACTGTAGCAAGAAAGGTAATATGCACGGGGCAATCAGAGAGCAGGTCAAAATCTCATTCGCAGCGCCCCAGGAGGCTCCGGACAGGGCTGAGCAGGCAGGCAGGGAGAAGCTGCTTCTGAAGTCACCTGCTTCTGGTTTCTCCAGCAGGTTCTTACAGCACCATATGAGATTCACGGGCGAGGACCTCAGGGCAGAGTTCTGCGAGATTTTTCTGGTTTTTTTTCTGCCTGGTTCAAACCTTGCCTGTGCCACCTACTGACTGTGTTGCTTGGATCCCCCGTCACCTCAAGTCCCAACTCCATAAACCCAGGATCGTACCATGACCTGTTTCATAAGGTTGTCACGAGGATTAAAATGAGACCTCTTAGTGCTTCAGGCTTATTTTCACAGTGACTAGCACGGGGTGAACGCAGAAGAAGCAGGGAGGAAAGCTCAGACACAGAGAGCTCGCACCTTTTGGAAGAGGAGTTCGGATTTGACGCACTGAGCACCAGGAGCCCCTGCAGGCTCTTAGGCACGGCGGTGACCTAGAGGGTCACGTTAATGCCACACACACAGGCCTCCACCAGGCCCTCTCTCTGTGACCTTGCCCAAGTGAGTTAACCTCCAGTGTCTACATTTGCACAATGGACATAATACTGTCTGTTCCAGAGGATAGTTGCACACAGCAGAACCGCTAACGCCTAAAAGACTGACAGTGCCAAACACTGGCCAGGACGTGGAGCAGCTAGAACCCTTCCAAAAGAAGAGTTGGTGAGCATAAACCGGCACTTCCACTTCGCAGTGTACTCGGCAATATCTATTAAAGCAAGTCCTGTGTGTAGCTTGTGACCCACAATTTCACTCCTGGGTAGATTTCCAACAGAAACAAGTATGTATGTCCACCAAAAGATACACACATAGTGGCTTTATTCGTAATATTTCCAGATGGAAGCGAGCCATAAGGGATAAATAAATAGTGATTATCACAATAAACTATTACTCAACAATAAAAAAGAATGAGCTACTGATATACACAACAATGGGAGTGAAACCCACAAGCAACGATGAGTGAAAGAAGCCCGATGCCACAGAATATAGACTGTGTGATTCCATTTATACCAAGCTCAAGAACGGGCGAACTCAGCTATGGTGACCACCGGGCAAGGGGACAGTATCAGACAAAGCACAGTTCCAAGCAAAAAATAAAACAAACAAAATAAAATTAGCTGAGAAAGATGTGTTAGAGTAATGCACCACAATTAAGTTTCTGGCCTTTTTCTCTATTCTCCCAGTTTGGGCCTTTTATATTTTGATGCTGGTCTGTTGTATTCGGTAAATGATGCTTTCATGACAGATCCTTTCATGGAACCAAAACAATGTCTTTGAATGACTTTTCTTGTGTTAGATCCCAGAAGATTGTGTCTTGTTTTCTGACTCAGTCTAAGAGTCATATCTGTAATCTACCAGTTAACCATTTGGTGTTTAATATTATAATGTACATGTTCAGACTTATGTTTTGACTTCTCTCAGCACACTATGTATTTTCTTTATTTTAAATGCTTTCATGTTATTCCTTCTGTTTGCTTTTTTAAAATAACATCAATTGATTAGAAAGCTAACAAACTCCTGATACCGCAACAGAAAATAGACATTTTTTCAGCACCCCAAAATTAATTGCACAATAGGCCTACAATGGAATCATGAATAAGTTTCGCAAAGATGGAAAGTGTACAGGTCAAGCGTTCTGACTGGATAAAACAGAACTGGAAACAGATAACAATGAAAAAACAAAAAGTTCAACCACATGGACGCTGAAAAACACAAGCCAAAAAGGTCTTTAAAATTGCAATCACAGAAACTCTGGAAAACAAGAAAAAATTGAAGATGCCAAATATCAAAATCTTAGAATTAGCCAGAAAAAAATACCAGGAGAATGAGAAATATACCCAAAGTTGGTTGTTTAAATAAATACACATCTTCAGCTCCTCAAGTAGTGGGAGGGGTGGGGTCAAGAGAGAACATGAACTTACAAATTAAGAACAAAAGGAGGGAAATAATCACACAGAAAATTAAGTGAATTAAAAGAGACCATTTATGCAAACTAAATGGGAAGATTTTTAAAAATATCAATTGCCTAAACTAGATCAAAGAGACATTTAAAAGCCTAAATAGGCAATAATGGAAAAAATTCAGGCCAAAGAAATTTCATTGGAACAATTTAAATAATATAAGAATTATGGACCTAACATCTTGAATACAAAGAAAGACGAGCAGGCTTTTTTAAATAAAGCTAGCAAAATACTGATATCAAAACCCAACAAAGACGCAACTACAGCCTAATATCACTTATAAATATTCAGGCAAAATCATAAAATCATAAAATATGACAAACAGAATAAGAAAATATGCTAAAAGAATAAGAACAGTGACTGAGATCTTTGCAAGAACATGAGAAAATTGACATAATTCAATAGGCGGTTAAAAGAAAAAAGTATAAAGGCATATGATCGTCTCATTATATACTAAAAGAGTATTTAATAGAAATTAAATACATTCTTGCTTTAGAAAAGAGCAGGTGTAATCTGTACTTTCTTAGCATAATCACACACACACACACAAAGTTGGCAAAAGATTCAAACAGGCCATTCACAGTAAAACAAATAGAAATGGTTAATAAGCATGTAAAAAATGACATCAACCTCAGTAGTGATAAATGCAAAAGGACTCACTAGCAAATCACCAGTTTGGCCGTGTTGTTGCGGCTGTGAGGACTTCTATACAAGATGGCGGATGCTCGGTAGATGGAGAAGTGCATCTGCTTAATGTCTAAGGCAACCTTCCTGAGAAACGCATCCACAGAAAATGCGTGCAGTGCACTTTGACCCCCAATCCCACATCCCAGACTTGACACTAAGGAGGACACCGAACTGGAAACAAAAGATGTCTCCGTCCTCAAGAAAGTGCATTACAGGCTTTCTATAACAAAAAACACTCCGAGAAGCAACATGGATTTCCATTTACAAATATGGATGTTTCCCACGTATTTTTAGTGATATGCAAATATGTCCACAACATGTTGTGGAAAAAAAGGCAAAAGGAACTTAAGTGGTCTAGTCCTCCATAAGGATGTGGTATAATCTCAGAGAAGCATCTGGAAGGATATTCCACTAAGGTTCACAGTGCTTATCTCTGGATGGATATATTTCAGGTGATTTTTGCTTTCTACTTTTTCCTTTTGTTTACGTTTTACAGGCAATCATGCATCATTTTATAAAAGCAATAAAGACCCCCCCAACACACACACACTCAAGCCTCTGGTTGCCCTTGCCTACAGACGGAAGTTGGAATTTTTCAGCCTCTCATGCGTGTTCTTGTTGATCTGGCTCAAATTACTCCTGTCCACAGGCCCCTTGGCCTTCACCCCTCACACCTGCCTCCACGTCTGAATAACCTCTCCACCCACCTCTGGTGGGCCTCGAAGGCCTGGATTAAGGCTGCCCATGTCATGTATGTAGTTGGTGAACGTCTGTCTTCTCTAAGACAGGTCTCTACCTCACAGGTCCCCAAATGTGGGTCCCTGAAGTTCCCCACCTAAACCAGTTGTTCAAAAAAAGTGTTTCCTTTTACTGAAGGCATTAAACTTCCCAGTGAAGAAAGTCAAATGTTTAAACAAATGGAAAATGGATGTCTTCGGCAAGAGCGCATGAACCTCATTGGGGACATTTGGGCTGGGTTTCCCACTGTGCACCCAAGTTATCATGAGGAACCCATTCCACCTCTTCTGTCAAGCATTGGGAGTAACACTTGCAATGACCGGTATGACTGGGAAGCTGCTGGGCAAAGTCAAGGTGACCTTCCACCGTTGTCGTCCCCTGGGAACCTCCTCACGGCATGGGGGGAGGGGGGCTCACCTGGCTCATGGTGGCTTTCAGCATTTCCAAGAGCAGCAGGGCACCCTCAGTGCACAGCCCGGCCCGGACAACGTCTTCCCTGTGGTGCCTCTGCAGAAGCCACTGGAGCATGGCATCCAGGCTTTCCTGAAAGACAAGCAGGGGCTGTAAGGAGACCGGCGGCTCCACAGCCAGGGGACCAGCTTTCCAGCCAGAACATCGCATTTCCCAGGCGCCCCAGTAGGAAACAGCACAGGAGCAGACCCGGAGGCTGGCCCACGTGGTGAATTTCAGTCCCCTCGATGGTGCACAAAGGAAATGCACAGCTCCGAGGAGGTGCTAAAGACCCACTAGCAGCTTGCCTCAAGTTTAGGCCTTTTGGTCTGACATCACAAATACTCAATGTCCCAATCAACTTTAATGAATTTTTGTAAATAAGATGGAAGAAGACACGTGATGAAGGCAAAGGCTTTGGGGAAAGTGCAGAGCATGGCAAAGAGAGCGCGCGCTTGACCAGCAGGGTGACCCGAGTGTGCCTCTTCAAAGGCTGCGCTTATGCAGGCTTTTCAGCTTCTTGGTATTTCAGTTTCCTTCTCAGTGAGATGGAAATTACATTATCTACCCCACGGGATTGTTAGAAATATCAAGTGAAATAAAATATGTAACACATCTATCACGGGTCCTGACACTCAGCAGACATATGTTTTCTGCGATACGTCTCAGCAAAATAAAAATACAGGGTGTTGCTGAACTTAGCACGCATATTAAGGACTGTGTTTTGAAGTGTGATCTACAATAACATCAAGATTTAGATAGGTCAAATATAAGGATGGGGAAGAGCGGTGAGCATTTTAGCCTTCTATTTGCAAAGCCATGCCTCCCCACCCATCTCAATTCAGTTTAACTCAACTCAAGACCAAGAAACGATTTCAGAGTCTGCTCTTTGTCAGGGGCCTGGGAAGATGAGGAGGAGGTGGGGTCCGTTCTTGAGGTGCTCGGTGTCTAACAAGAGAGGCAAACGTGTCTGTGCCACATACGGCAAGGGTAGGTTGAGGCACAAAGCGGGGAATGGTATCCACTGTCTAGGGGATCTCAGCAGGAGGTGACATCTGAGCTGAATACTGGGGAGGACACCTCACCAGGCAGGTGATGGTGGGAGAAAGGACTCATTAAAGGCACAGGATATGCAAGCGCAAAGCAGCTGGTCTCACTGGGGAGGTGACTGAGGGGGACTGCAGCGCCAAGAGTGGGCGAGGGAAGAAGCTGGGTGGGAGACACAAGCCAGGGGCCCCATTGAGAAGGGGCTTGATGCCAGCAGTGGAGTCTGAACCTGATCCTGCAGCAATGGGAGCCAATGAAGACTCGGATGCAATGCAAGTGAGTGAGTGAGGGGATGGTGAGAAGGTGTGTGCAAGGAGTGTACTCTTCTTTGGAGAAACTTGGCCAAGGAAAGACAGAGAGTGATAAACAGGACAGCAGTTGGTCAAGAGTGTGAGTCAAGGGGGTAGCTTCTGGTTTTAGGGGGGCCATCGCTTAACAGACAGTGGTCTACATGGAAAGGGTCAATAGAAAAGGAGATGCTGAAAATACAAAAGAAAGAAGGGATACAATAGGGTGAGTCACTCAGGAAAGGAGTAGAAGAAATCCAGATCAGCCTTGAGAAGCTCCCCTTTGCCAGTGACAATGAGAGAAGGTCGTGAAGGGGGTTATGGCACAAACACGTGGTGGAGAGCCGGGTACAGCACCAATGTCCCCTCGTGGGCAGCCTCCACTCCCGCTATGAGGTAAGTCATCTGAGCACAGGGCAGCTGGGGGCCAGAAGACTCAAGAGCTTGTAAGGTCTATATTAGAATGTAGGGAACAGCGGGCATTACTAAGGTGAAGGGACATGTCTTTTCTGAAGGCACAAACCGAGGCTCCAAGTCTGTGGTGGCAGCAACTCGCCTCGTCCCACCACCCCACCATCATATGACTTCTCCAGCTGTGGCCAGAAGGAAAAACATTTAAAAGTGGGACTGACGAAAACAGAGACCTGCTGGGAGGGACGATGGCATACAGAGGCCAAGGGAGCCAAGCATATGTGAGGAGCTAGCCAAGGGGTATGGGACTGCTAGGGAAAGAAGTGGGTCAGGACACCATAGGAGTAGGAGGTGGAGGGAGGAAGAGGTGGAGGGTCTTAGGGAACTCCCTGGGTCGTATGGAAGCAGAAAACCCAGTGTATCACTCCCTCCTGAGGGCGCCCCGTGAACCTACCTTGGGCCCATCCCTCAGCTCTGTAAGTGGCGTCTGTAGGAAGAAGGTGGCCACGATGAGGTAGACTTCCGGAATATGCACATGGTGGGCCAGAAAGTCGTTCAAGACCCGGAACCCAGGGAGCAGGCAGGGGCTCTGGTCAGGCAGGGCAGGCTGGCTCTTGAGGTTGTCTATTGATCAGGTGGAAGAGGCACAAAACCCGACAGAGAACGACTGCTGTTACTTCTGGTCAAGGTGGGGATTGAGTACATGGGGGAATTCCCTGCCATGCACCCATCCCATAGAAATGCAGGATAGAAATGTGTGTCATACGCACATGAGCACCAGAAAGTGCTCAGTGCTAATTCCTATTCCTGACGTGCCCGTTCATCCATTCGAAACCAGTTACTGATTTAGCGTCTACCACCTTAGAGGCAACAAGGCAACAAGGACACAGTGTTTCAACAAAATATTCACAATCCCTGGCCCTCAGGAAGAACATACCATGTCGTGGGAGGGACATTAAGCAAGTAAATATCAAATAGATGCTTGTGAATTGCAATAAGCACTGTAAAGGAAAATAATAGGGGCGAAGAGAGAATAGCAGAGGTGCCCTGATTCAGGCAGGACCGTCCTCTCCTCGGGGAGGTGGCATTTGAACTGAGAGCTAAAGGACGAATCCCCACCAGCCAGGAGAGGTGTGCCGATGTTCTGAATTAGGGGAAACATCCAGGAAAGGGAAACGAGCCAAGGAGGCTTTTCAGGAAAAGGAAGTCAGGGGGCGATGGGGCTGATCAGGGTCAGGGGTCAAGGGGATCCTACAGCAAGGAGCTGTGAAGGTCGCGGGCGGGGAGGAGCCTGGCGGAGCCTCACTCATTGCCCATGATGAGGTGGCGCCCTTCCTTCTGGAGACTCACCCATCACGATGTCCACGCCCTCAGAGCTGCGTTCCACCCAGGAGCCTACAGACAGGCCATCTTTAAATCGCCCGCGGAGGGAGGAACTTGACAGAAAGTGCAGCAACAGCTTCAACCCCAGCACCGTGGTGCTGGGGTGCAGGTGGCCCTGTACAAGTAGCAGGAACCAGTCCGGCCCCAGGGTCAGGAACATCTCTTCCTTCGTCCTGGGGAGTCAATACATGCAACAAATTATCTCCCAGTCCATGAGCAAATGACAGGTCCAGAAAATATGAATAATGGCTGGCCTCGCTAGTCACCTAGGAGAGGCAAGTTAAGGTTACCATCTGGATATTACTTAGGGAAGCACATGTTATATTTTAAAAGAATGATAAAATAAAACGCTGGTGAAATTGCTGCGAAATGGATGAATTTGTGTCTAACGGCTGAAGTACAAGTTGGTCAAAGCTTTTCAAAGCAACTGGAAACTGTGTCAATAGATGCAAAATGTGCAGCCTCCTGGATAGTCCTCCACTAATATTCATCCTTACACAGTGTCTGTCTAGTCACCCAGCTAATTACATCAATATAGTCATAGAAAACACATAACAGTGATTTACCTCCCTTTTTAAACACACTTGTCAAAACTAATCTAAATGGAATAGTCCGATGTTTACGCATCTTTATCAGTTTAGGCAAAAAAAAAAAAAAAGAAATACGTGATTTAAGTGTCATTTTCAAAACGGAATTTTAAAATGATGAGTCTGGAGGAGACAGACTTGGTAGACAATGCAGAACTGGAGGGCAGGGAGGTTGGCAGCCAATCAGAGGCAATGGTTCAGCAAAGGACCCAGCCTCTTGGGAGCCAGAGAAGGATGCATCTGTATGGGGCAGTGTTCTCAGCACAGGATGCCAGACTAACCCCAGTGAGGGAGTGGCTGGTGTCCAGTGAAATGAGCACTGGACTAGGAGTCAAGAGACTGTCCTCTCTTCCAGCCCTGCCTCTGATGTGTTCTAACTGGATGATTTTGGCAGAGCTCTTGATGTCCTCTGGTCATTTTCCTTGATGGTGATGATGACGGTAATGAGGCTGATGGTGATGATGGTGCTGGTGGTGATGGTGATAGTGATGATGATGATGATAGCATTTAGCTCATGGAGTATTTATAGTGTCTCAGGCACCATGCTCAGGGCTATCTATATATTAATTTCCATCTATGGCAGGTGCTGTTTTTATCCTCATATATATGAGTAGAAGACAGTCATAAAGGGCTTAAGTAACGTCCCTGAGGTCCCTGGAAGCAGAGCTGGAATCTGAATCCAGGAGGTCTAGACGTCAGAGCCCAGGTGCTTAAGTACTACACTGCCTTCCATTTCAAAAAGATGGAAAAGGAAGGGGTTAGACTAGCTCATCTCCAAGGCATCTTCCAGTTCTCTCATGCTTTGATTCTAGGAATGTAAAAACTTGTAGGCTGGTAAATTTTTAAACACTACTTGCAAGGCTGCTTTACCGAAGGGTGACTCCCCATCTCGATTTCTCCCTCCCCAAACACACGTACACGCTGAAACGTCAACTCAGCAAGAGCAAGGATCTGGACCGCCTGCTCAGCACCGCATCCTCAGAGCGAGAAACAGTGTCTGGCACACAGTAGGGGCTCAACTAATAGTTGAATGAATGAACACCTTCAGGGTTGGAGGTGAAGCAGGCAGACCCGGAGAGAGCTAATGGAATTTACGATTCCACATTG
>NC_060268.1:103600887-103623171 GCF_021613505.1 Equus quagga | reverse complement strand
CACGCCCTGTTCTCAGCTCTCCCGTGCCGGGGTAATCGGGTGGACCCCGCGGCCCCCAGGCTGTCCTGTTTGCGCGCAGGGGAGGGAGTGCCCGAGGTGGCAGGCGGGGACAGCCATGGGATTTCCCTTGTAGGAACAGGGGACCGAGCGTGCAGCAGCGGGAGGGCCCCGCGGGGATCCCGGCTCGTTCCTCCCTCCCTTCCCGGGCAGTCCCGGCCCTAAGGCGCTGAGAAGGGCAGAAGTTCCCCAGGAGACACAAAGGGGGCCTGGCCCAGCGCGCAGGGGCAGAGCGCACCGCACAGCGTCCGCCGCGAGCTAGCGAGCGAGCGCCCCGAGCCAGCCGTGCCTGGGGTCGCTCCTCCCGCCCAGCCCCGCCTCGCACCATGCCCTTCTGGCCCGCCAGGCAGCTGAAGAGGAGCAGGCGTCTGCCCAGGGGTGAGTGGGCAGCCGGGACACCAGATCGGGGGATGATTAATCCTTGAAGGGCAAGTGGCATTTGGAGGCTGGAAGCGGGTCAAGGGAAATGAGTGATGGCAGAGCGCAGGGACGCGCGGGCGGCTTGACGCTTGCTGGGGTTCAGCCTGGGGTCGTCTGACCGGGATGGGCAGCGAGCGATACAGCCTCTGTAGACTGCAGAAAAGCTCAGCTGGCCCCTAGGCATGCTCAGAGCTGGCCACACGCGCCTGCGCACACATGTGCACACACACGTGCACACACCAAACACACACACACTCAGTCTCAGGAAGTCTGAGGGTAGCGGGTCCTTCGGCTCACCTCCAGCCCTAGTCTAGGCATCTACAAGCTGTCCGGTCCTGTAGCCACCAGCTCCCTGAGCGCTTGAAATGTGCCTAGTCGGGATGTGCCCTTAGTACAAAATACACACTAGACTTTGAAGACTTCGTACAAAAAGTTTATATATAATATCTCAGTATTTTCTGATTATGTGTTGAAATGCATGATACTATTTTGGATGTATTGGGATAAATATATGATTCAAAATAATTTTACATTTTCTTTTTACTTTTTTTAATATAACTACAAAAACATTTAAAATTGTACATGTGGCTCGCCTTATGTTTCCGCTGGACCACATTGCCCCAAATAGCTGTGTCCCCACACTTGGCCTTTGCCCCTGGGAATCCAGCCGTTGGGGCCCCTGGGGCTCCCTGCTCCCCTGGACAGCCAGGAGAATGATGACAGGCCCTGTGACAAGTATACATTGCAGCTGCTGTCACCTTTAAATAGTGACTTCTTTTAGTTTTTAAATATCTGCCATAATTCCTGGGCTAATTCAGAAATCATTTGATTAATTACATCAGAAGGACAGCTTTTTCACCTAGGCGTAATAGAATAAATCCCATGGCTACTTGGTTTACAAAATGCTTTCACAAATATCACTTACTCTTTTTTCTTTTTATTATGAAAATTTTATCTGAAAAAGTTGAAAGATAGGAGTTCTTGTCCTGGACCCCCTGCCAGGATCTGCTGCATTTTGGAGTCACACCTTCTCCCCCATAGCCCCTTGGGTGGGTGGAAAGAGAGATGCAAGAACAAAAGGAAGTCCTTAAATTCAGGAGTTCAGAGGGAAAGAAAGCCCAGCTGGGAACAGGAAACGCTGGGCTAGGGTCCCAGCTCATCACTTTGGGGCTGGTCCCCTTGAACAAGCTATAGGCTGAAGTAGTGAGCAGAGTGGGGTCAGAGTGTCTGGGGTCATAGTTCACTGATTCTACAGCTTGCACATGTCTCTAAACATCCCTGAGGCTCAGTTTCCTTTCATTTAAGATGGGGATAAGGACACCATTTCCCTTGTGAGTGTTTAGACATCATCAGTTCCCCACCATCGCGCCTGCCTTAGAGTGAGTGCTTTGTGTGTGCCACCATCTTGGTTCTGCTGCTGTCATTAATCTTCCATTCCTCACAGAGTCTGTGCCTGCCCTCCCCACACCAGGCACTGCTTGGTGTGCTGGAGTTGCTGATGAAACAGACAAAGTGGGAGCGGGCTGAGAATAAACAGTATAAATAAGCATGTCATGGAAACACATAAAATATATGTGTACTGGTGGTGATAAGTTCTATGGAAAAATTAAGACCGGGAAGGAGCATGGGTCACGGTTTGTGATGCAAGGTGAAGTTTAAATAGAGTGGTCAGGAAAGATTCCCCAAGAAGGCAACATTTGAGGAAAGACCAAAAGGAGCTGAGGGAGAAAGTCATGCCTGTGTCTGGAAGAACAGCTTTCCAGGCAAAAGGACTGTAGGTGCAAAGACCCGAATGCCCACATGCCTGGTTGTTGGAGGAATGACAAAGAGCAAAGTAGAGAACAGCAGCGAGGTCAAGAGAGGAGCGGGCAAGGGGCCTGGAAGACCATTGCAAGGACTTGGCCGAGAGGGGGCCGCTGAAGAATTTTAAGCAGAGGCATGTGACTTGATTTGGGTCTTAACTGGGTCACTGTGGCTGCCATATTGAGGATAGCCTGTAGGGGGCGAGAGAGGGAGCCCCGAGGCCTTGCCGGTGATCCAGATGAGAAATCGTGGTGGCTTGGACAGGTGGAACGCTGAAAAGTGGTCAGATTCTGAAGATATTTGGAAGAGGAGCCCTTCCTATTGCTGATAGGGGTGGATATGAGCTGTGAGACAGTGGAGCTGAGGATGTGTCTGGTTTCCACGGAGTAACTAGAAGATGGAGGTGTCCCCACCTGAGAAGGGAAAGGAGTGGCGGATCTGGAGATGGATTCTGTATTTGGTGAGTGTGAGATGCCTGGAGACCGCTCACTGGAGCTGTTGGGTGGGCAGTGAATAGACGGGTCTGGAGGACCAGGGGCAGTGAATTTGGAAACCATCGGCATGTGGGTGGCAGTTAAAGCCTGGAGACTGGCTGAGCTCACCCGAGAAGAGTGTGGATCAATGTGGGGCCGAGGGGAGGGAAGGCCAGGTGGCTCCCAGCTGTCTGTCTTGGGCCCCTGGCTGCCCAGCACCAGGACGGGAACCCAGGAGGACGCTGGTGTGGTAGACAAGGTGGTGATGATTTTCAGATAAGCCGTGTTGTGCCTGTGGGACGTCACACAACTATGGGATTCTGAAGGTCATTGAGACCCATGGGCAGTATAGATGTGGTGGTTCTGTATCAATGGTTCTCAGCTGGGGGCAGTTTTGCCCCCCCCAGGGACACTTGGCAATGTATGGAGACATTTTTGGTTGTCAAAACCTGGGAGGGAGGGAGAGGCTGCTGCTGACATCTAGTGGGGAGAGGCCAGGGATGCTGCTGAAGATCCTTCTATGTGCAAGACAGCCCCCTACCCCACCGCAATGAAGAATTATCTGGCCCCAAATGTCGATAGTACTGAGGTTGGGAAACTCTGCTCTATGCTTTGTTTAATTGAGTGTGATAATAAAAGCGAACATGGAGAGAGTGCTGGCTAGATGCCGGGCGCTGAGCTGAGGGAATATCTCATTTCATTCTCCCAGGAAGGTGGGTTCCTTCATTTTCTTCACGCTAAGGGGTGTGACTCTGACATTTGGGGAAGTTAAGTCACTGTGCTCCCCCTGGTGGAGCTGAGGGTTGACCCCAGGTTGGGCTGTAAGCACTGTTCAAGAGGGCCTCCAATGCTGTGATATGTGGCGGGATGGGACAGAAACCCAGTGGCCACACAGACTGGTTAAAAAGAGAAGAGGGAAAAAACCAGAAAGAGTAGCAAGAGACCTTCATGTTTCATGATAAATTTCATTCTGAAATAGTTGCTGTTATAATTTTTTTCTTTAACTGAAGCTAATACTCATCCTTCGTAAGTAACAGAGAAAAAGGCAAGCATAAACAATTGAAGGCTACAGAAATCCCAAAACTTGTCTTAATGACCCATTTTGTCTTCCTTGCATTCCCCTCCTCTGCCGCAGAAGAGGTTTCATATTGCAAAAAGAGAACCAATTTAGAGGTGAGCAAACCTGGGTTTGAATCCTGGCCCCTCCACTTGTTGGTTTGTGAGCTAAATTTTTAACTTCTCCAAGCCTCAGTTTCTTCATCTGTAAAATGGGGTCGATGACATCCCTTCCTGGAGTGTTTATGAGGACACAATGTGACTGTGCGTGTTAAGCATCTTGCACCGTGTTTCCCACACAGTAGGCTCTTAGAATTGGTAGTAGGACTTTTACTTCTGGACAAGATGGAGCAATAGAGACCAATTTGCTTTCCTACCTGAAACAGCCAAAAAAAAAAGACAAATAATATGAAACAGTGTTTTTCAAGGTCCTAGGCATTAGGCAATGAAGAAGTGTGACCCTCAAGAGATGGGAAATAAATGAGGTGAACCCTACACAGGCCCCAGCTTACTGCTTTGAGAAAGTTTCCAGGCTGTGATGCAGGAAGGGGAAAGCCAGGCGGAGCCCATTGGACTCCATGAGTTAAGGAGACAAAGCTGAGAGACAGGGAGACCAGAGCATCTAGAGTTTTCAGGATAGAATACCAAGGAGAAAAGAGCAGCTCAGAAAGGAAACTCCCTGGAGAACTCATCATCACATGCATGTGAGGAAATTCCCTGAGGCTGAGGAAGAAATCACTAGAAAGAAATAGAGGCAGCAGTGCCCACTGTGACACAGGCCTGGGAACCGTGCCTTTTCTCACTTGCCGTAAGGAAAACCTCATGACTCATAGGGCATTGCAAAGAATACACAGCAGGGGAATAATTAGCTCTATACTGAGCACTCTGGACCACCTAATAAATCTTAGGAGCAAAATCTGTAAGGATCAAACTTTTTCCAAATAACCCAACTTCATCCCAGAAAATGGCTCAAGAACACTTACAGGATTACAAAAATAGCCAGCACCCAGCCATTTAAAAATCACAATGTCTGGCGCCTAATCAAAAATATCAGGAATGCAAAGAAGCAGGAAAATATGACCCATAATGTGGAGAAAAATCAGTCAACTGAAACCAACCCAGAAATGACACAGATGTTAGAATTAGCAGAAAGAGACATGAAAAGTTTTATAACTGTATTCCATATGTTCAAAAAATTAAGTAGAGACATGAAAGATTAAAGAAAAGGACCCAAATCAAACTTCTAGAGATCAAATCTATAATGGATGAGATGAAAAATACACTGGATAGGATTAATGGCAGGTTAGACAGAGAAGATGAAAAGATCAGTAAACTTGAGGATGTGGCAACAAAAATCATGTATTAGTTTTCTATTGCTGCTGTAACAAACTACCGCGCACTTAGTGGCTTGAACAACACAATTTATTATCTCATTGTTCTGTAGGTTAGAATCTGACATAGGTCTCAGTGAGCTCACATCAAGGTGTCAGCAGGGCTAAGTTCCTTTCTGGAGGGGGGAATACATTCTCTTGACTTTTCCAGCATCTAGCAGCTACCTGCCTTCCTCAGCTCCTGGCCCCCTTCATCCATCTTCAAGGCCAAAAGTGGTAGATCAAGGCCTTCTCCCACCACATCAGTCCTACCGTTATTGTTACATTTCTCTCTGACTCTCCTTCCTCTGTTTTAATAACTCTCATGATTACATTGGGCCCATCCAGACAATCCAGGGTAATCTCCCTATGTTCAGAGCAAAGAATATTACTAGTGATAAAGAGGTCATTTCATAGTAAAGGGGTCCATTCATCAAGAGGACATAATCCTAAATATTTCCTCTCCTAATAACAGGGCTTTAGATTAGGTGAAGCAAAAACTGATAGAAATGCAAGGAGAAATAGACAAATCTACACTTATCATTGGAGATTTCAATAATCTCTCAATAGCTGATAGAACAAGTAGACAGAAAATCAGTAAGAATGTAGAAAATTTGGACAACTCTATCACCCACTAGACCTACTTTAGAAAACACTCCGTGTAACCAAAGCAGAATAATTTTTCTCAGTGCACACAGAACACTTACCAAGATAGACCATATCCTAGGCCAAAAGCAAGTCTTAATAAATTTAAAAGGCTTCAAATCATACCACATATGTTTTCTGGCCACAGTGGAATTAAATTAGAAATCAAAAACAGAAAGACTTTTGGAAAATTTTGGAAAATTCCCCCAAGTTTAGAAACTAACACAATTCTGAATATCCTGTAGGTCAAAGAAGAAATCCAGAGTGAAATTAGAACAGCTTTTGAGCTGAATTAAAATGAAAATACAACATACCAAAATATGGGGGAATGCCCTAAAGCAGGACTTTTAGGGGACAATTGTAGACTAAACACTAAGAAACTAGAAAAAGAGCAAATTAAACCCTAGTTAAGCATATGAAAAGAAATCACAAAGATCAGAGTGGAAATCAATGAAATAGAACACAAGCTGGCAAACCGTGACCTGTGGCTGGCCCCCTCTGTTTGTAAATGAAGTTTTACACAAACACAGCCTTGCTCTTTCATTTGCATATCGCCTATGGCTGCTTTCTGGCTGCAACAGCAGAGTGGGTAGTTGTGGCAGAGACCATATGGCCTGAAAACCTAACATATTTACTCTCTAGCCCTTTAAAAAAATTTTGCTAACCAGAAAAAAATAGACTAGGTCATTAAAATAAAAAGCTGGTTTTTTTGTGATTATTAAAGTTGGTAAGCCTCTGGCAAGGACAGATCAGGGAAAGAAGAGAGAAGACATAAATTACCAAAATCAGAAATGAGAGAGGTGACATCACTATAGATTCTTCATCTATTAAAAGGATGATAAGAAAATATTACGAACAACTTTACGCCAATAAATTTGACAAGTAGGTGAAAGAGACAAATTCTTTGAAAGATACAAACTACCAAAGCTCACTAAAGAAGAAATAGACATATATATTAAAGAAATTTGAATTTGTTATTCAAAACCTTCCTACAAAGAAAACTCCAGGCCTACGTGGGTTCACTGGTGAATTCTACCAAATATTTAAGGAAGGAATAATAGCAATTCCACACAAACTCTTCTAAAAATATTGAAAAGGAGGGAATACTTACCAACTTATTCTGTGAGGCCAGCATTACCCTGATTCGAAGACCAGACAAAGACATTATAGGAGGAGAAAACTGTAGACCAGTATCCTTCATGAATAGAGATGAAAAATTCTCAACAAAATTTTAGCAAGTTGAATCCAACAATACATAAGAAGGATACTACGTCATAGCCAAGTGGAATTTATCCCAGAAATGCAAGGTTGGTTTAGTATTTGAAAATCCATCAACATAGTTCATCATATTAACAAACTAAAAAAAAAAAAAAAAAAAAAAAGAGGTGATAATCTCGATAGATATAGAAAAAGCATTTGACAAAATCTGTTTCTGATAAAAACTCTCAGCAAACTGGGAATAGAAGAGAACGTCCTCAGCCCGAGAACGGACATCTACAAAAAACCTACAGCAGGTATACTTAACGGTGAAAAACTGAATTCTTTTGCCCCAAGATCAAGAACAAGACGAGGATGTCCGCTCTCACCACTTCTGTTCAACCTTGTATTTGAGGCTCTAGTCAGTGCAACTGATGAGAAAAGAAAGAACAGTCACCCAGATTGGAACGGAAGAAGTAAAATGGTGTTTATTTGCAGACGGCATGATTGCCTATGTAAATACACCAGCAAGTCAGTGGAGAAAGGATAGTCTGTCCAACAAATGGTGCTGGAACAACTGGGCATCCGTATGCAAAAGGAGGAACTTCTATCCACACCTTGCATCGTATCCAAAAGCTCACTCATAGACCTAAATGTAAATCCTGAAACTATGAAACTTCTAAAAGAAAACCTAGGAGAAAACTTTTATGACTTTGGGGTAAGCAGAGATTTCTTAGAACACCAGAAGCACGCTCAATAAAAGAAAAAAATCGATAAATTGGGCTTCAGCAAGATTAAAGACTTCTGGAAATTAAAAACAGTGGAAATATGCTGTTAAGAGAATGAAAAGCAAAGGCACAGACTTGCAAAGCATATATCTGATACAGGGCTTGTATCCAGAATAAGCAAAAAACTCTCAAACTCAATATGAAAAAAATGAACACCCCATTTCAGAGATGAACACAAGGTTTCAACAGATATTTCACCGAGAAGATACGCAGATGGCAATTAAGTACATAAAAAGATGTCCAACGTCGTTAGTCGTTTGGGAAATGCAAAGTGAAACACAGTGCTGTCCCCTTGCCCACCCACTGGAATGGCTAAGGTAAAAAGACTTACCCCACCAAGTGTTGGCGAGGAAGAGGAGGAGCTGGAACCCTCAGACTCTCCCGCTGGGGATGCAACGTGGTGCAAACACTTTGGAAAACAGTTTGAGGCAGTTTCTTAAGGAGTTAAACATAATATATAAAAGGATACGTACATGAAAATACTAAAAAGCTCAACGTACAGGCTCAGAGCCCCAGGAGGGCAGGACTAGGCAGGGGCACAGCTGGACGTGAGGGCGTCCGCCAGCCTCTGGGCATGGCGGATCCAAGTTTGGTGGGAAACTTATATGCAGCTTATATGACTTGAGGGGCCCCTCTTTAGAAAAAAGAATTCAAAAATGAGAAATTCATACTAGGTACAGAAGTGAGTATTTAGGACAAACGAGTATCCATGACAAATTCTTGGAGCCAGGGGTCGCCAGGTCTCTTCTGAGTCATCTTGAGATTCAAGAAAGCTTACCCAGAGAAGCTTCTTGGTGGCATCCGGCTTCCTCTGCCCACCTGTAGCACTCAGGGATCCCAGCCTGAGAGCCCTTGTGGTCTGGGGCCCTAAGGATGCAGAGCCACTGTCCTGCTTGGTGGCAGCGCCCACACCCCGTGAATGATCACGGCAGCTGAGCCAGCCTTTGCTGTCAGCAGCCCCATGCCCCCTTTCTCCCAGTAGCCACGTGGGCCCAAAGGAGCAGGGCTGTGTGTGTAGCGAGGGACTCCACAAGGGCCTGCAGTCTTGTCTCCTTGCTCTCCATGCGCCAGCCTGCCGAGCCTCCTCAGTTTCAGTGGCCTTGCTGTGACCACTGTCAGATGGACCAGCCTCGTTTGTGGGGGTGATGGGAGTGTGGAATGGTCAGAGCCCAGATGAAAGACTTCTAAGAGGGCACGTGTGTCTGTCAGCTTTGTTCATTTAAGCATCACCAGCTTCTAGAAGAGTCCCAGGCAGGTACCAGGCACTCAGTAAGCACTTGTTCCTGTCGGGTCTCCATGGCTGGGCTGCAGGTCTGGGTCCCACAGTTGTCCCTCACTGCCGTCCCACCCCCCTGGGAACACGGGTCCCTGGGCCCACAGCCCACCAGCAGATGGCCCTGGGTTACGATCTGAAGCTATGGGACCTTAGGCAAGGACGTAGGTGAATTACATATTAAGGGATGTTGGGAGGGGGGAGTAAAGACAAGATCATTCTTGAAAATCCCTTAAGTTGCCTATAAAGTTCAGTATAAATGGTTTTATGTACATCCCAAAGATTAATTAAGCGTCTAGCTGTGAGCGGGGACAGGTGGAGAATTCTGGAGCATTTGCTCCATCCTGGTTTAATATCAAGCCTCTGTAACATGAATACCTATGGAGAATGGGCTCTTGTCTCTAGGCTGGGGAGGGCAGGCTGCACGGTCAGAGCCTGAGTTAAAAACCCGGTGACATTGAACTGTACCCTCAAGATGTATCGATTGAAAACAAAACACACAGCGGGGCTACCCTGGGTACCAAACTTCTCCGACCTGGCCTCAGATCTGCATGCCATGGTTCTCCTAGTGCCCCAGGATGCTTTTAATGATTTCTGTTTTGATACAGAAAAAAGAAAGCAAGACTAAGGGAGAAAAGAGAAAACCAGGAAGGGCCCAAAGACAGACGTGCGTGCTGTGAGGGGTGGGCTGCAAAGACAGAACCAAACAGCAGGCTGTGGCCTCTCACTGGGCAGGGGCGCGGTGGGGAGCCCCTGGGGTGGGGTGGGCCTGGCCGGAGGCCGACCGGGAACCCACAGTAAGCCTGTGTCTCCCTGTCTTGCAGGTGGTACCGGGGAGCGGGAGAAGGTGCCGGCCAGCCCCGAGGCGCTGCTGCTCATGGCCAGCTCCCAGCGTGACATGGAGGACTGGGTGCAGGCCATCCGCCGGGTCATCTGGGCCCCGTTTGGCGGAGGTACTGCCCGTAGCTCGCATGCTCACCCTCTAGAACCCTTGCCTTCAGGTAATCATGCCCTCTGCCCCCCTCTGAGCCGCACCACCCCTCTCCCTCGAGACTCACTGGCCGTGTCCCCTGCTGCTTCCCGCAGGCTGGCAGTGTCGTCCTCGTCGCCTGCCAGCCCTCCAGGTCCCCAAGCAGACCCTGGCAGGGGCATCGGGGCTTTTCAAAAATATGCCCTCCTCCCACCAGAGTCCTGTCGTCTCTGTGTACTTGCCTCCCTGCGTCCAGACCCCTGCTGGGCACTGGGTGTGTGCAAGGTGGTCTGCACAGTGGCCAGACATGGGCCACATGCTCTAGGGGGTCATATCAATCCTCTAGAGACCATGTCCCACCCTCTGCTGTGCCTTGCCACAGCCCTGCCTGCAGAACCCACGCCCGGTCCCTGATCAGAAAGAACGGTTGCTGTTCACTCACTTCTGCTTTATTCGAAGCACTTACTGGGTGCCTAAAGTGTACCAGCTTGTATCCCAGGTGCGAGGAATTCAGTGGTAAACAAAAGAGGATGCCTAGGCCTCCCCTCCATTGTCCTGCGGGAGATAAGAGAGGCAAGTAAAGGTGTCACGTGATGTCCAGTAGTGAGAAACCAGTCATGGGAGCCAGGGGAATGCTGGGAAGAGCAGCAGGCAAAGGGACCAGCAGGTGCAAAGGCCCTGAGGTGGGGATGAGTGATGGGAACATGAGGAATCTCAGGAAGGCCAGTGTCTCTGAGGGATTGAGGACAGGAGAGTGGAGGAGCTGAGGTGAGAGCAGTCGCCGACATGGGGGCATTTCAGACTTTTTTCTAAATTTGTGGAGCACCAGGGAAGACCAAACAGGAGACAGACACAGTCTGACTTAGATTTATAAAAAGATCCTCTAGCCACCACGTGAGGGGTGGACCGTGGAGAGACAGGAGTGGACGCAGCAGGCTGGGGCAGTCGTGCAACAAGAGGTGAGGGGGTGGAAGCTGGCGTGGGGGTGGAGGAGGTGGTGGTGCAGAGTGGTCAGCTGCAGGCGTGTTCTGAAGGCAGAGCTGCTGGGCTTTGCTGACGGTGTAGACACGGGCGCCAGAGAAAGGAACGATGACTCGCAGCAGCGTGCGCGGTTGCCATCTCTGTAGGTTGGTGTCCGTGTGAAATCATCACGAAAAGAGCTTTCAGGAGGGATCACCATGCTGGTTGGGCCAGGGCCACCAAGTCCCTGTGGATAGTGGACACCAGGGACCTTCAGACTGGCCAGGTTCTGTCCACATGGCCGTGATGTCCTCCCTCTCCCCATGCAGTGTTGGACTGGCGTGTCTTCTAGGTAGGGGCAGGCCCTCAGCTCTGGGGGCTCAGAGCCCATTTCTGGATCCTGCCTCCCCCGCAGGCTGCGTCCCTTCCGCCACCCCTCCCCTCGCCGGCTCTCCTATCCCATTCCTGGCTGTGGCCCGCCTGACCACCCTTCGTAGAACCATAAATCCCTCATGTCGAAGGTCAATGTAACTTTGAAAGTCGGAATTTTCTCCTGGGCTTCATAAATGGCCTCACACTGTTAACCGTGGCCTCTCTACCCCTTGATGGTTGCAGCAGCTTTGACACACGGCCCCAAATTAATGGCCTTGGAAGACCCGAGCCCACCCAGGGATTTCTGCAGCCTCCAAGGGCTTCCTTTGGTGCAAGGTGTTGGCAGGTGAAGCGATGGAACAGAACAGAGCCCGGAGCAGGCTCCCATGCATCTGGACTCTAGTTTATGACAGGTGGCACCTTGAGCACCGGGGAATGGAGAACATCATCGACATCTTGGGGTGGAGAAAGATGCCTTAAATGAGTTGCAAAAAGCACTCATCTTTTAGGAAAAGATTGATGCAGTTGTACTAAGAAAATGAAGAGCATCTGTTCTTTAAAGGATAGATTAAGAAAATGAAAAGACAAGCTATAGATTGGAGAAGGTCTTTGGATCACGTAGAACCATTACAGGACTGCCTCCTCAAACTCCCGCAGATCAGGAAGGCAAAGACAGACAGACCAGGAGAAACATGGGCCAGAGCCTTCAACAGGCACTTTGCCAAAGAAGAAATGCTCAGCAAACATGGGCAGTGGTGTTCAACATCATTAGGAATCAGGGGAATGCAAATTAAATCACAACGCAATACTTCTATTCACCCACCAGCATGACTAAATGAAACGACCAATGGTTCCAAGTGGTGGCGAGGATAGAAGGCTACAGACACGTGCATATATGGCCGGGGAAGTTGTTTGACGGCATCTGCAAAAGTCGATGCTGTGTCCCAGCGGCCTCCAGATAGAAACGTGCGCACAGGTACGCCAGAGGACTCGTTCCTGTCGGATGTTCACAGCAGCCTTATTTACGATGGCCTGACACTAACCAAGCATTTAGCAATGGATAAATAAATACGATTCATTCGTGCAACAGAAAACTCTACGACAGTGAGAATGAATTAACCACAGCTCACCCAACAGCATGCACGATTCCCAAAAACATATTGTGGGACTAGGGTAGCCCAATAAAATGCTAGATGATTTCATTTATATAAAGTTGAGGAACGGGGCAGAAGGAAACTATATTCCTTATGGATGGATAATTAGGCAGCAGAAATATAAAGACAAGCGAAGAAATGAAGGCCATGAAAATCAGGGCTGTAGCACAGTTACACGGGTGTTTGTTTTACAGTAAGGAGTTCATCTGTACGTATGGGCCTTAAGTACTTTTCTGGATGTGTGCATATGTCACTATATAAAAGATAAAAAGTAAATAAAAGAAAGAAGAGAAACTAAAGGTCAAAGAAGCTAAGTACTTTGCCCAAGCTGGCACAGCTAGTCAGGGAGCCAAGCTGAGAAACACAGGCAGTTGTTCTGATCCCAAAGGCCGCGCTTTGTCCCAGCCCCTGCAGGGCACTGTCGCACGCGGTCTGTCTGCACTCAGTGAGCTGGCCCACACATCCATCTGTGTCTCCCTCCCACCCTCCCTCCAGCATCCCAGGTAGAACTCAGCTTCGCCCCTCCCCCGGGCCCCCCCAGCATTTATCGAACTTCTCAGGCTGTGTGCTGTGTGCAGAGGAACTTGCAGGAATTAACACAGGAACCATCATCAAAGGCAAAAGGCTCTTATCTCCCTCCCACCAGAGGTGCAGAGGAAACACAGCCATTTGGGGTTAGCGGGGCAGGCGTGTTGGGGCAAGCCCGGGCACTCGCAGGTGGCTCTGCTGGCCGCTGCAGGGTTCCTGGCAACGCTGGTATTATCCGGGGTCCCCTGGAAAGGAGCCCTGGAGAATCCGTCCTTCTCTCACTGCTGAATAACAAGCCTGCCAGCACTTTCAGCCTTGTTTGTTCTGGCAGAGAGCAGGCCACCTCCAACAGACACAACTGGGCAGCGTGCCCACTGCAGTCCTGGGGGAGCCCGCCATCCCCACAAAGAAAACGGGCCAGGCCGGCCGTCAGGGAGCCTGCTGCTGATGGCCTGCCCAGGGATGGCCTGCCCAGAGGGCCTCTTGTCTGGGCATTCATTCATTCATTCATTGAGCCAGGCAGTCGTTCACTCAAGAATGTGTCCTAGGGGCTGGCTTGCAGCCGTGAGCAGGATGGACGAGGTCTCTGCCCTCATGGGGCACACTTTCTAGTGGAGGAGATGAATCACAAACAAGATCGGTAAGCCCATCGTAGGGTAGGTGGTGATGAGCTCACTGGAGAAAGACAAGGGGGGCAGGGCAGTGGGAGTGGTGGGGGTCCAAGGTAGTGACATTGGAGTCAAGGAGATGAAAGGGTGGATTACACAGATATCTGGGCCGGAGCAGAGCTGTCTGTGAAGGGGGAGGGCAAGCAGGTCAGAGAGGGAACCAGTGGTAGAGGGAGAGGGCCTTGTCTCCGTGATGACCGGCTTTTCCTCCCAGTGAGGTGTTCTCTTGGCGGGTTTTGAATAAAGCAACAGAGCCTGACTCTGGTTCTAACAGGATCCCTCCGGCTGCAACGTTGAGAATAGATGAAAGAGGGCAAGGACGGAAACAGGAAGCCAGTTAGGAGCTCAGCAGACAGCAATGCAGGTGAGAGCTGAGGGCGGCTTGGCCCAGGATGGGGTTGAGGATGAGAAGTAATTGAATTCTTGGTGTATTTTGAAGATAGAGCCAGTAGTGTTTCCCCACTGGAGTGGAAGGAAGGTGTACGAGGATGAGGGAAGTCACGGGTAAGTCCAAGAGGTTTGATCTCAGCCCCTGGAAGGATGGGTTAGCCGTTAACGAACATGAGAAAGACTAGAGCAAGTGCACTTGCTTGGAAGGAAGACAGAGTTCCCTCTGGGGCTTGGTCTGAGATACCTGTTGGAGGCTCAAGCTTAGATGTCAAGCAGCCAGTCAGACATTTCAGTCCAGAGATTAGGGAGGGGACTGGGTTGGAGAGAGAATTTGGGGGCCATCGACATATAGATGGGGTTGAAGCCACGAGGCTGGATGGGGCACCACAGAGCACGTGCAGGGACAGCAGAGGACCAGGGCGAAGCCCCAAGCTGCTCCCCAGCAAGTGTCAGGGTGCAGAGGAGGAGCCAGCGCAGGGGGCTGAGAGGGAGAGCCAGTGAGGGAGGGGAGCAGGACAAGTGGGGCCTCTGAGCCGAGCGGAGAGAGCGTGTAAGGAAGAAGGGTAGTGATGAGCTGCGCGTGCACTGCCGAGGGGCCAACCAGAGGAGAATGGATGCTGAGTGCCGTTCACTGGTGACTTGCACTGGCTGGTTTTGAAGTGCTGGGGAGAAAGCCTGAAAATAGTGTGTAAGAGGAGGGGAACTGGAGTAGGGGGATGGCCAACCCTTTCAGGAAGTTTGCTGTCAAGAGAGAGAGAGAAATGGGACAGTAGCTGGATGGGGAGGTGGGGTAAGAGAGGGATTTGTTTATTTTTTTTTTAAGTTGGGAGACAAAACAGCAATGTAAAAGATTGAGAGAAAGAGAGTTGCTGGAGCACCAATATCTCTTGTGGATATAGATGCAAAAATTCCCCACAGAATACTAACAAATTGAATCCGGCAATGTATAAAAGTATTATAGACCATGACCAAATGAGATTTATCCCAGGAATCTAAGGGTGGTTTAACATCTGAAATCACGTAATGTAACATCTCAGTAGAATAGAGGACAAAAACCACATGACCATCTCCATAGACTCAGAAAAGGCATTTGATAAAATCTGCACCTTTTCCTGATAAAAACACTCAGCAGTCTAGGGATAGAAAGAAACTTCCTTAACCTGCTAAAGGGCATCTACACACAACCGAGAGACGACATCACACTGGTAGAGAAAGACTGGATGCTTTTCCTCCAGGATGGGAAGAAGACAAGGATGCTTACTTTCACTGGCATTGTACTGGAGGTTCTAGCCAGAGCAATTAGACAAGAAAATGAAATAAACACATCCAGACTGGGAAGGAAGAAAGAAGTGATAGGATCTCTATTTGCAGATGACATGATCTCACATATAGAAAACCTTAAGAAATCCACTAGAAAACTACTAGAACTAGTAAAAAATTCAACAAGATTGCAGGAGACAAGGTCAGTATTCACAGCCAGTTGTATTTCCATACAGTCTTTCAGTTGGCAACGTGCAAATGGAAGATGAAATTAGGCAGACTTCATCTAGCACAGCACCCAAAAGAATAAAAGGCTTAGGAATGAATTTAGCAAAGGAAGTACAAAACTTAATACTCTGAAAATTGACAAAACATTGTGGAAAGAAATTTAAAAAGACGTAAATAAATGGAAAGACATCCCATGTTCATGGACCAGAAGACTTGATATTCTGAAAAGCCTGCAAGCCCTGGAAGGTGGGTTTCATGTGCACGAGAAGGTGCGTAACAAAGCCAGTTGCGTTGAAGTGTGAGAGGATTTTGAATAGAGTGAGCACAGGTTTCGCCACCAGCCTGTGGTCTGGGTGTGATATGGCTCTGCCCCTTGCTTGCTGTGTGATGCTGGGCACCCTACGTACCCATTCTGTGTCCTTGTTTGCAAAATAGGAATATGAATATCTTCTTTGCAGGACTGTCATGAGAATTAAGAGAGAAAATGGGTGCAGAGGGCTCAGCCCTCTCTCAGTACTAAACAGTCCTCATTCATTCAACGAACACTATGGAGCATGGGCCACGTGCAGGCAGGGCGCAGGGAAGAAAAGAGAACAGCCAGAGCTGCCATCCTACTCCCCAAGACAGACAACAGCACGGAAAGTCAATCGTGAGGCGTGGAGCAGTGTTCTCAGACGTCCGCTGGCATCGGCATCCTGCAGAGGAAGGGTTGTAAGAGAGCCCCCTGGCTCCACGCATGGGGTGTCCAGCTCCCTCCGATGGGGCCCTGGAATGTGTATTTCTCACCGTGAGTTCCCAGGTGCTGCTGCTGCCGCCACTGGGCTAGGCCTCACGTTTTGAGAACCACTGTGCTTTAGGAGGTGGTGAGCGTTCCTGGAAGAAAAACAGTAGAGCAGTTTGCAATATAGTAGTGAGGGCAGGCCCGACGAGAGAGGGACCTCCAGACCAAGGCTTGAAGAAGGAGAGAGGGAGCCAGGAGGAGGTCCAGTGGAGGCGTGCCGGGCCAGCAAAGGCAGAGAGCCTCTGATGTGGTCCTGAGCCAGCACAGAGGCAGGGGGTCTGGGGGGAGTGAGGGACCAGGTGAGGCGGGAAGGAGCCGATGGAAGAGGCCTCGTGGGCCCTGTCGGGACTTGGGACTTTACTCCTCGGTGAAGGGGGAGGGGCACTGGAGGGATTTGTTAAAAGGACCCTCTGACTGCTGACCAGAGAGGGACAGGAGCCATGTCTACAGCAATCCAGGAGGAGACGGGGCACTTTCACTGTTGGGTGGGGAGTCGAAAGTGGTCAGATTCCAAATGTGTTGTGAGAGGAGGACCCACAAGGTTGCTGGATGTGGGGGTGAGAGAGAGGGAGCAGTGAAGGGACTCCAGTGGGTCTGGCTGAGCAACCGAAGGACAGACTTGTCATTCACCAGGAGGGGAAGTCTCAGCGCAGGGTGGGATGGGGGGTTGGAGACTGTGGCCACACCGTAGCTCGGTCTGAACCCGAGTGGGTTGAGATGCCTGTTAGTCCATGAACCAGCCCAGCTGCTGAGTGGGCAGCTGTGCAGGAGTCCAGGGGGCTGCGGGGCTGGGGTTCGTGCTCAGTAACTACCCTCCCTGCCAGCCCTGGCACAGCCCAGCAAAGCCCGCAGGCTGTTCGTCCCAGCCTGACACGCAGCAGCACAGAGCAGCCATCCCCGGCAAGGAGCCAGGCCTGGGAATGGTGTCCCAGAGTGACCGCCCTGTGCTGGGAGGGATGTGAAGGGCCAGGCGGCTGGCCTGCTGTTGTCCTCAGTGCCTTGCTGCCCCAGTCTGGGGGTGTGGCTCTCACAGGCTTCTGGACTTTCCTCTGACCCCCTGGAGTCAGCTCTCCTGCCCTCGCGTTCCTAAGAAATCATGGGGGGAAGGAGGGCGGGGGGACGAATGCAGCTTCCAGAGGCCACAGGGCAGGACACTTGACATGGAGAAAACCCTAGCCTCGGGACAACTTGCAGGAACACAAAGCAACCTTGTCAGGCCAGCTGGGCACTGTCATTGTTCACTGGCATGACATCTCCAAGCCCTCAAGCGACAGTCAGTTTCAGAAGGAAAGGTCCCTGGCCCCAGCCCAGGCTGCAGTGGTGGAGCCCGGGGTCCTAGGGGACCACTTCTCCCCAGTGCTGCTTGCTCCGTATCTCAGCTCTTCTGGGAGATTCAAGAAGAGAGAGTCTTATTTCCAGATCCCCTGAAAGTTGACCTGCCAGGCTGGCAGGCCCAGGCCTTTCCCAGTGGCCCTTTCAAAAGAGGAGAGAAAGGGCTGTTGCTGACCTGGGCTGGGCTCTGGTCCCTATGCCAGCAGAAGGAGCCCTTGAGCCTGATTCTGGTGCCTTGGTGCATTCTCATGGGCCCTGAGGGTCCACATGCGGGTGGTGGAGGAGATGCCCCCAGGGGCCTTGGACCCTGTCCAGGCCCCAGGCTCACAGAGGGCACATCTGGCCTCTTTGGGACATCTGGGTCAGTTCACAGCACCCCTGGCGGGCCCCAAGGCTTCTCCCTGCAGTGCCCCATGAGCCTGTGAGCTTGGATCCCCAAGGCAAGGGAAATAGCTGCAGCCACAGACCCCAGGGATAGGGTGGCCAGCGAGCCTGGGGCCCCTGGCCAGGCGAACGGAGGGGAGGGGCAGCTGCCTTCTCTTAGGGAGCCAGGCAGCCAGCAAGGGGGCCGCTCCCCACTGCTTCCTGCAAAACTCAGGCCACTAGCTGTTCAGCGGTCTTTGACCACCTCGCTGGACCCTTCAGTCCTCCTTCCCTCCCAGCAGCTGTGACGAGAAATGCACCATCAGCGTGGTGGCCTGGCTTCAGTCTTTGCTGAGTAGAGCTCAGATCCCAGGGCCGGAAGAGCTTGTCGTGTTCGTTATACAGACGCGGCCAGTGGAGGGTGTGTGCCAGCAACGCTGTGCGCTGCCCCGTGACCCCGGCCACAAGGGGAGAGTTGGGCAGAGGTAGCGACTCACCAGAACAGCTCATGTTTGCTCAGCGTGTCCCTGTGCCGTGCTCCACGTACCGACTGACCCTCACCGGATGAGAACAGTCCCACCACAGCCCCTTTCAGGCAGGAGACTGGGCAGCAGTGGGGCCCACGTGATCTGTTCAGGGCACAGAGGAGGATGCAGGAAACCCGCATTCTCCCATGTCTGCTGCAGCTCTGAGCCCCCGTGCTGGAGGCCAGTGGCCTCCGGGGCTCCTACGGTCAGGTTCTCTGGCTCTCTGCTTCTTCCAGGCAGCCTTGGTCCTCCACATCGGTCTGAGGAAAGAGGGAGGGATCACATGCTTGCCATGTGCTACTCTTGCCAGGGGTTTGTTGTATCAAAATTATATTGTAGAGGGGGACAGAGGGGCCCAGAGAGGTTCAGCAGCTTGCCTAATAGCACACAGCAGGGCTGGGAGCAGAGGCAGCCCACCTCCATGGTGAGCCCATCCGAGGATGCTGTTGCCAGGCGAGCTTCAGAGCATCAGAGCCTCTGGACCTGAGTTATCTTAATGGGGTTCAAGGGAGCCCAGACTGGGGACAGAGGCAGTCCCTGAGGTCCTGGACCCAGCCCCCGCCCAGGGCCTGTAGGACACAGAGCTCAGGGACAAGGGCCATGCCAGCTGAAGAGCTCCCTTGTCACCAGGTGCTCATGTGAGAGGACAGACCCTCAGCCTCTCAGCAAACTGGCCCTGCCCCAGGAGGGCAGTTTCGTGACGACTTCTGCATACCCACTCCAAGCTGGGGTGGGTGTCAGCCTGACCAGGGCTTAACCTAGAGCTCGTGGTAGCAGTGCCACCAGAGTCCAGAGCCTGCAAAATGGGGGCAGCTGCAGACTTCCATGTCAGCGGAATCTGGCTGGAGGTGGAAGGGTAGAGACTAGCAGGTCTAATGTGATGACTGCACAGGCGGGGAAACTGAGGCTCGGAGAGAAGAAAGCAAGTCAGCACCAGAGTCCACCTACCTGGGAGGGTCCCACCTGCCCCCAGAGTAGGTGCCTCGACTGAGCCCTCGGATCCCTCTCTTTAACGTGGACAGAGTTGCTTGGACCCAGCCAGGCCTTTTTTTTTTTTTTGAGGAAGATTAGCCCTGAGCTAACTGCTGCCAAGCCTCTCTTTGCTGAGGAAGCCTGGCCCTGAGCTAACATCCGTGCCCATCTTCCTCTACTTTATACGTGGGACGCCTGCCATAGCATGGCTTGCCAAGCGGTACCATGTCCGCACCCAGGATCCGAACCGGCAAACCCCAGGCTGCCGAAGCGGAACATGTGAACTTAACCGCTGCACCACCAGGCCAGCCCAGCCCCAGGCCTATTGTGCTGGGTTTAGGGCAAGGCATTGCTTGCCTGTGGCCCCCAGCACCATGAAGTGCCCTTCCCACCCGCATGTCGGCCTGCACTCTGGGAAGGGGGCACACCGAGCCCCCTCACACACACACCCCCACCCACCCGGGCTCCAGCCCTACCCCCACACTAGTCTAGGGCCCTCGCTGGCTCGCTTGCTCATTCATGGGGACACCAAAAAACTCGGTAACCAGGATACATATTTTATTGTAATATTTTTTAATGAAAAAAACCCACGGTGTTAGTTTTCTATGGCTGCTCTAACAAATAGCCACAAATTTAGTGACTTAAAACAACACAAATCTATTCACTGCCAGTCTGGAGGTCGGAGGTCAGCACTGAGCCTTATGAGGCTGAAATTGGGGTGTCGGTGGGCTGGTTCCTGCTGCGGGCTCCAGGGGACCCCCTGTTCTCTCCTCTCCCACCGTCTGGAGGCTGCCCACGTTCTTGGGTGTGGCCTCCTCATGCCACACTCTGCTTCCTTACATCCGTAGTCACACTGCCCCCTGCCTCTCTCCTACAAAGCCGGCCAGGATGGTCCAGCGCAATCTCTCCATCCTTCATGTCATCACATCTACAGAGTCCCTGTTACTAGGCAAGGGGACATCGTCACAGGTTCCAGGCATCGGGATGGGGACATCCTTGGGGAGCCATTATTCAGTCTCTCACATCCATGATGAGCAAAATATCAAACTTGTAAAGAAAGACGGGGCCCCCGGGCGGCATTAGGGTGAGGCCCTCGCACTCAGAGCCCTGCAAGGAGAGGGTTGGACCCTATCTTTATTTAAAATTGTGATAGTTTGTTCATCATGGATTTTTGGCATTAATTTGTATTTTTTTAACTATTGCCATAAAATATTTATCTTAGTTACCGAAGTTACCCCCTTAAATTTTGCCCTTGTGGCAAGTGCTTAGGAAGAGCAAGAAGAGGACCCCACTGTACACTCAGCTGTCAGATGACACCCCCCCCAAGCCCCTCCCTTACAGGATTCTCCCCCCAGGCCCCTGTGGACCACCCTCCCTCCTGTCTGCTATTGCACAGCCCCAGCTGTGCTACTCTGTCCACCTGCCCTCCTGGTGTGTGCCTGAGGCTGTGTGCCCACCCCCATCCCCCACCCCGCCCAGGCCTTCACACTTTGGAAGCATGGGATTGTGGGTTATTTTCCCTGGGACAGAGTCCTACCCTGGGAAGGACATAGACTTTGCAGAAATATCATTTAGGTTTGAACTGGAGACTTGTCACTTACCTGCTGTGTGACCTTAGGCAAACTGCATCACCTCTCTGAGCCTCAGCTGCTTTGTCTGTAAAATGGGGACATTAATACTTACCTCTCAGGGCTGCACAAGACACCCTATAAGTCCTAACCACATTCCCTGGCATGGCTGTCCATGGCCCGCGTCCGGGCAGAGGGCTGGAGCCCTGAGCGCCGGCTCTGAAGCTGGCAGGCCAGCTCTAGATCTGGGCTTGGCGCTCTGCTGGCTGGGTGACCCCGACCGAGACACCTGACCTTAATGGGCCTCCATCGCCTCACCTGGAACACCTGCCTCCCAGTCTGTGGACTGGACGGGAACCCCTAAAGCGAGTCCCCCGCAAGGCGGGAGGGACCCATCCCCGGGAGCGGCCCGTACTTCTGCGGCGCCTAATAACATCGAGCATCAGGAAAAGGGGCTCAGATGCTGGAGACACGAGCCTCCACGGGGCTCACTTCAGGCGCGGGGTTTCGGGGACTCGCCAGGCCGGGCCCTCCCCGCATCCCCGCATCCCTGCATCCCTCTCTCCTCCCTCCTCCAGGCCCGGGGCGGGCGGCGGGCAAGACGCTACCTGCGCGCGTGCCGGGCATTCCTGCCGCCGCCCGGGCGCGCCATGGGCCTGATGCCGGCCGCGCGGGCCTCCGCCGGCTGCCGCGCCTGCCCGCCGCCGCCCTGCCGCCTGCCCGCCTGCTGCGCGCCCGCCGCCCCAGGTACGCTCGGCCCGGGCCCGGGGGAGGGTAGGGCCGGGGCGCGGGGCGCGCGCGGCGGGCGGAGAGCAGTCTCCAGCCCCGGGGGTGGGCGGCCCGCGCGCACAGAGGAGGAAACTGAGTCTGGCAGGGCGCGCGGTCTTGCAAAGAATCGGCCCGCCGGCTCCGCTGCAGAGGGGACCGAGCGGGATGCGAGCCCCGGGCTGTGAACTCCAAGCCCAGTGCTTGCCCCACGTTTGCCTCCCTGGGCCTCAGGAAGGCCACCGGACACCCGGAGGCGGGGCACTGCTTCCCTGGGGCCCGGCTCGCCCTAGGCACACCCCCCCCCCCGCCCCCGCCCATGATGGATGCCTCTCTGTGCCTCCCGCGCCGAGTTCAGCCTGTT